>NW_016158199.1:7274-30579 GCF_001687245.7 Rhagoletis zephyria | reverse complement strand
GAAAACCGAAATAATGCATATAACAAAAACCGAAATAATGCATGCATGCACAGTTTCGGTTGAAAACCGAAATAATGCATATGAAAAACCCGAAGTAATGCATACATGCACAGTTTCGGTTGAAAACCGAAATAATGCATATGAGAAAATACCGAAATTATGCATATGCATACTTTCGTTTTAAAAGCGAAATAATGCATATGAAAAATAACGAAGTAATGCATACATGCACAGTTTCGGTTTAAAACCGAAATAATGCATATGGTAAAAACCGAAATAAAGCATACATGCACAGTTTCGGTTGAAACCGAAATAATGTCTAAATACACAGTTTCCATATGCGCAATTTCGGTGCCCCATCTTAACTGAAGGATGTACCTCCAGTTAGCGTTAACTAGACATGGTGCAAACGGCCCTAAGATGCCCATAGGCACTTTTTATCACAACTTTAACTCAGAATTAGCACAATGAACTTAGCAAATAGAAAGCCAAAATCAGAGCACAATATAGGTACAACCTCACAGCTTGACGTTTGCAACAATTAAAACTATTACTTGCATTTGGTTTTACTCAATACCAGGCCAACAAGTTTAATTTTGTTGCATAGTGTAATAAATGATGGCAAGAGTACATGTAGTATTGAAAAGTTATTTAAAGCTCTGGGAGCCGTTTGCTCAAGTAGTTTAAAAATTTTTTTTTAGAATAAAATTTATGTTTGAATACCAGACACATTTTAAAACCTACATGAGAAAACGAAATGGGAAATGCTGATAAATTTGTTAGTTTAGTTTTAAGGGAACCAACTAGATGTATATATTTATGTAATTATTTCTTCCCAAATATTAGGCCAATGATTTGGAATCAGCCAAAGGCATTTTGTCCGTAATGAAGCAAGCTAATTTAGAACCCAGTGCTGATACCTATACAACGCTTTTGTGTTGCTATGCTCGTCATGGTGATATCGACGCTATACTTCGTACATTAGATGAATGCGAAAAAGCGGAAATATTCTTGCTTGATAAAGATCTGATGGATATCGCTTATGCGCTGAGTATTCATGGACATGCAGATAAAGTGGATGCAGTGCTGACGAGATTACGCATATCAACAGGCTTCAATCAGGATGCTGTGAATGTTATACTACGCTTGGTTAATAAAGGATATGAGGATGTTGGAGTAAAAATTTTGCGAGTAATGCCACGTGGCACCCGTCCGGATGGTCAATTAGTGGATACTGGCACTTTCTTCATCAAGCAGCTTGTCAAAGTCAATCGACCCGTGGAAAAAATCTTAGGCATTTGCAAAACTCTAAAAGATGAAGGTAAGTCGAATATATAATAATATAATCCGTATATGTAAGTCAAATCCTTTTTCAGGTCTGAATCCAAAAGCTCTTTTGATCGCTACCGAAGCTGGGCTTAGTAATGGTGTGGTTTCAAGTGCACTTCCGTTATTGCATGAACTGAAAAAGTCAGGCTGGCCTATCCGCCAACACTACTTCTGGCCCTTGATTTGCTCCGCGGAATCGAATCAAATTATCAACATAATACGTCACATGCAAGAGGAATTCGCTCTTAATCCGAATTCTGAGACTTTACGTGACTACGTTATCCCTAATTTGAAAGAAAAAAACTGGGAAAAAATCGTCACAATCTTGCGTGGTGCTGGCATATCGACTGCTAATGCAGCGGCTTCTGCTTCTTACGCAGCATTGACAATAAATCAATTGAAGTCCACAGCCAACATTATGGAATCATTTAGAGCATATTATTCACCGCAGATATTCAGACAACCTTTGATTCATGCCTTATCCACTACCAACGACTATGCCTCCTTTATTCGTGTTTTAAGACAGCTATACGAAAGCGTTCAGAGTCGTTCAGCAGGCTCTCAGCGTACTGAACCCGAGGAGAGCTCTGATTTCGAGATTGAAGCTGCCGTTGGGGCTTCTAATCAAAGTTTCGATGTTGTTGGTTCTGTGCTGAATGACGTTTGTACCTATTTCCGCCGTAACAGAATTGAGGTATTAGACAACATTCTATCAGCGTTGGTAAAAGAGGGGTTGCCCATTAGCAATACAAATGCGTCGCGGATTTCAGATCGCTTGAATTCAGAAATGACAACAAAAATTTCTGAGAACTTGGCTAAAATTTCCTCGGGCAAATTAGAGCTTATTCCCCTTCAAAATGCAGAACCGCGCAAGCGTAGTCTGGATTCTTTGACAGTGGAAGGTAAGTTTCAGTAGATTTCCTTGCTTCAATATTTAATTTAAAAAGTATACTTTTTCTAAGAGCTTGAGCGCTTCATCGCCAATATCGAAGCGAAAGGTGAAAATACAAACAATTTGAAACGACAACTACTGAATGCATGTTTCCGTGCAGGTAATTTAGATAAAACATTGCAAGTTATAGCAAAACTGGAAGCTGAAAAGTTTACCATTCCTATCGGGATATGGGCGCAACTGATTGATTTATATGCAATGGAAAATAAGACAGTAGAAGCTTTGGAGCTATACGCGAAAATAAAAGCGAGAGATAATCAATTCGTGTTGGACAATCTGAAAACAGTAAACATTGCGAAACTACTTATTGTTGAAGAGCGATTTGAAGAAGCACTTGAATTCTTAGACCGTAACAAGAAATCGGAATTGATTGCCGAAACCGAGGGTTCATTTAGCTACACCTCGACTGTGTGGCGTTTGTTGAATACAATAGCCGAAGCCGGCAACGCCGAGAAATTGCAGCAACTATTTGATGCATTAGTCGGTGGAAAATATATCTATCCCACCAATGTACTATTGGGTCCATTGATAAAAGTATGTATGCCTATTTTTTTTAGATAATTTTGATGATAAAGTTGAAACTTTTATTGCACTTTTTTACAATAAGGTGCATCTTACAAATGACAACATACCTAAAGCTATGGAAGTATTTGAGCAGATATGCGAAAAATACAAGTGCACACCTTGGAAGAATGATCTTGCATGTCGTCTCATACAGAAAGAGGACGCCGCTAATCTGCAGAAGTTGACTGATTTAAGTACAAATATTCATGGGGAAGTGAACAGTCTATATGATTTAGTATTTTCATTTGTCGAATGTGGACGCATACGCCAAGCAAGAAAGATTTTAGAAACTCCTGGACTTCGTACACGCCCACAACGTATCAACTACGCTTGCGAACGTTATAAGAATGAAGGCATGGTAGAACCCTTGGAAGGCTTGGTTGAAGCGACGAAGGATCTTAATCATATCGATCGCAACAAAATCTACTACAACTTATTGCTGAGCTACTGTAAATCGGATGATGCGGAAAAGGCTTTGGGACTTTGGACGAAAATGCAGGAGGAAAATATAGCACCAAATGACATTTTCCTAATAAAATTGGCAGAGCTATTAAAAAAAAAGAACCTGGACGTTCCATTTGTTGTACCAAAACAAAGAGCAGCGATCACGCTTGCACCCAAGAGAATTAAAAAAATTGAACCAGATAACAGCGCAATGAGCGCATTTTCCCAGCCACAAACAAATTTGTCGCTCTTACGGAAAGCTATCAACAGCGGAGATATTGATGCTGCACTCAGTCTTAAGAATCAATTACAGCCTAATGAATCTGCGAGCGTCACGGATCTATCTCATCTGATTGAGCATGCGGTACGCGCTGAACGTTTGATAGATGCTACAAACATCGTAAATGAGGTGTTAGCCGAAAATCGATATCCAATACCGAAAATTTTCAAATTTTATTTAAATAAAATCGCTGCGTCTGGCGATGTAGACACTTTGACGAGGATTGGAGATAAACTATCCGATGAAGAAAAGAAGATTGTTTCTTTTGATAACCGTTTTTGTCACGCAAATATTGTAGCTGGTAAAACGGATCAGTACTTGCGGTCATTGTATGATCAAATTGCTGCAGCAAAGACTGCAGAAGTAGCTGCTAAACTGGCTGATCAATTTCCACGTGGTGGCGCTCTGGGAATTTTGCAGCAAAATCCCGAATCATTATCTTTATGTACGTATTTCGGTAACATTCTTTATTATAGACAGGTTCTAAATTAGCATATGTATTATTTTTTAGTCGAAAAAATTGCTGAGAAATTCGCTGAACATAAACAATTGGGACCTGTAAATGTACTTTGGATGCATTTGCTCTCACAAGGCAATGAGGCTGCGTCGAAATCCATTTGGAATAAATATCTTTCAAACGCACCTCGTCTGATGTTCCAACGAGTTTTGCAAACAGCTCGCGAGCAAAAAGACGAAAAGTTAGCCCAAACGGTGATTAGCCAGTTGCGAGAATCAAAGATCTCGGAAGGAGCCATTGGCAATGCCTACTCTTGTCTGATTGACATACATACTACAAATAACAATCTAAATAAAGCGCTGGAAACGCTCAAAACAGCAATTAAAGATATATGTTTAGAGAATATAAATCGCACTGCGCTCTTGAGACTAAAAACTGCTCTCCAAGAGCAGAATAGAGACTTTCCCTATGAAATCCCTGAAAAGAAAGCTTTAAAAGAAAGTAGTACCAGCTCACAATCGTCTGACGATGATGTAACTCCGAAGCGACCTGAGACAAGACCGATTACACGGCCAAATAAGTAAATAAGCAGTATCAAAAATGTTCGTAGTCTTTAATATTACCAATACATGTAGCTTTTTACTTTAAATAAATGCTAAGTACTTCCTGATTATGTAAATCTATTTATGATATATCTTCGGACTCCAAGGACACATGACTTTGAAATTTGGGGAGAACATCTATGGTAAATGTATACAAATGTATTTATACAAGAAGCCTTGGCGTTTATAGTGAACTGAAAGAATTTGAGAGTTTACTAGACGCGTGGCACCTCAAATAAATGTAATAGATTCAGATAACCATAGTCTTTGACCCATTACGAACAGACAGCTAAACGGAATGTCCCGTTGTAAACTAAAAAGGGATGAGAGTTTACAAGAAATCGTAGCACTTCTCACCACGCGTGCCGTCTACGTTAAGAGAATATCAATTTAAAAATTAAAGCGCATTTAATTTTTCTTTAGGTACCTTGGTCCACCTAACCTTAATAATGTAGTAAAGAAAATGATGAAATATGGGTTGCAGCAACAATTATTACTGAATGCGATCATTCCCACGGCAGCCGGTTCTACGTACCGGAATGACTGAGCCCGACCAAGCGCTGTTGTTTCGGCGATCTAACCCCGTTTAGGTCGGCGAAGTATCTCAGAAGTTGTTCGTCCATAGGGCTACATTCGCTACGTTTTCTTCTACTCAGGGCTGGCATCGAGTCAAACCCAGGACCAGAAACCTACACCTGCTGTGTATGCCAGAGACGACTACACCACAACTCCACCTCAGTCAAGTGCAATGCTTGCGAGGGGTGGAGTCACCTCAGAGTCTGCTCAGGACTACGGACACATCGGCAGTGGACCACGTCGTTTGTGGCCCCCTGCTGCTCAAACAGCAGCATCCACGGCTAACCCCAGTCCACCTGAGCAGTCCCACACAAACACCACAGCACAACAACATAACATAATAGACCACACCACAACCGCGACAGACCACAGAACACACACAACCGCGCCACCACCCACACGCCGCCACCAACAACTCTTGGTTCCTCCTACAATCTGCACGGTATGTCAGACCAGGATATTCCGTAATGTGACATCAGTCAAGTGCAACACCTGCCTTGGCTGGTGCCACTTTAGGGCATGTTCAGGTCTGCGCACCACGCGAGAATGGACGAGGAACTTCGAGGGCCCGTGTTGCGCTGCACGGTCGCAAACCTCAACCGCGACGCCACCCACCACCACAGGGCGGCAACCACCTCAGCAGCGCACACAGCCAATGGCGACACGACCACACACATCTCTCACACCCCGCATCACAACACGTTTCCCGAACCACATGAAGCTCCTTCAATTTAACTGCAACGGGCTTCAGAGCAAGATCGAGGAGATAACCGTCTTTATGGGAAGGCATGGTGTACTGATAGCTGCGGTCCAAGAGACGAAGTTGCACAGCAATTCAACATTGTTGTGCACCGTCGAGATCGCGAGCGAGATAATGGTGGTGGCTTAGCGTTCATCACGCACCACACCGTGCAGTATCGTCTTATCGAAGCAGACATCGACCGCAGGGATACCACCCTAGAATTTCAGGGCATTGCATTCCGGTCAGGCGATGTTGAGCTCGAAATATTCAACGTTTATATACCCCCTGTCAACTGCTGCCCGGCAGGATATCACCCTGACATAGGTGCGCTCCTCAGAGGTGAAAACCGAATGGTAGCAGGTGACTTTAATGCGCACCACGATCTTTGGCACTCAAATCTGTCAAACGATCGTAAGGGAACAGATTTGGCTGAGCAGATAAACGATTCGACATTCTGCACAATGAACGACGACGCACCCACCAGGATTATGGGTAACTGCAGTAGCTCGCCAGACATCACAATAGTCAGCGCTGGTCTGATAAACAGCATAACGTGGCGACCTATGCTGACTCTAGCATCAGACCATCTACCCATAGTCATCTCGATTGATAAACCAACCGACTTTGCCTCCGCCAAACACCGGACCTATATCAACTTTTCTAAAGCTGATTGGAAAGGTTACGCGGAGTTTACNCGGAGCATCGAACCTTATCAACTTCTCCAAAGCTGATTCGATAGGCTTCGCGGAATTTACTGAAAACACCTTCGCTGCTCTCCCCACACCAAACGACGTCCCCCTTGGTGAACGTAAGTTCCGCAGGGCTGTCACCGCTGCTGCAGCTCAGGATGCATCACTGACCCACGTCTAAATTTCCCTGCCGAAGCGGCTGTTCTAGCCTATGAGCGTGACAGCCTTCGTCAGGCCGATCCCGGAGATCCCCGTATCATGGATCTCAACGCGGAGATTCGGCAACTAGTGAACGCACATAAGTGGAAGAATATCTGAAGACCCGTAACTTCACCTCTGGTGTGAGTAAGCTTTGGTCAACCGTGAGGTCACTGTCCAACCCGACGAAGCACGACGACAGAGTCGAAATTTCCTTCGGCGACCATGCTTCGTCGGACCCGGAGCGATGCGCGAGCTATTTTAGCCGGCAGTTCATACTGCATCCTCCGGTGGACAAAGCCAAGCGTCGAGTGACCAGAAGGCTGCACAAACTGCCAACAACTTGTGCCCCCCTTGCTTTCACTTGCGGTGAAGTTCAGGTGGCCATCGGGAAGGCGAAAGCCTCCAAAGCCATGGGTCCCGACGGAATATGCATGCTGATGCTGAAAAATTTGGGTCCTGCGGGGGTAGCGTACCTAACGGAGGTCCTCAACTTGTCAATGGCCACTCTCATCATCCCAGACATCTGGAAGGTGGGGAGAGTGGTCCCACTGCTCAAACCGGGGAAACCCGCCAACAAAGGAGATTCGTATCGACCGATAACACTCCTTTTCCCGATAGCGAAGACACTTGAGGCCCTGCTGCTCCCGTATTTCACGAACCACCTGACCCCAGCGATGCATCAGCATGGTTTCCGTAAAGTGCACAGTACAACAACAGCACTTAACGCCATAAACACTCAGATAACTCGTGGCCTTAACCGTAACCGTCCCCGTGAGCGAACGATTCTAGTAGCGTTGGACCTGTCAAAGGCTTTTGACACTGTCAGCCATTCCACGCTACTAGAAGATATAGAGGCCTCCTCTCTCCCACAGAGGCTCAAACGGTGGTCGGCAAATTATCTGAGTGGTCGACATTCGTCGGTAATGTTTAGAGACAAAACGAGTAAGCAGCGAAAAATAAAGCAGGGGGTTCCTCAGGGTGGTGTCCTTTCCCCGCTACTGTTCAACTTTTATATTTCAAAGCTCCCTCAACCACCAGAGGGAGTCTCGATTGTCTCCTACGCCGACGATTGCTCGATTATGGCGACTGGGAATGGAATTGATGACCTGCAAAGTGTCTAGCCCTCTGCCCTACGAAATCCTCTGCGACCCTGTTCACCACCTGGACGAAGGACGGCAGGCTACCGCTGGGAATTCACGTCGATAATACACCAATTCCGACGGTGAATAACCCCAAAATACTCGGAGTAACATTCGACAGCCTGCTCTCCTTCTCTGCGCACGCAACCGCTATTGTCAACATAGTACAGAGCCGCAACAAAGTCCTCAAGTCGCTAGTCGGCAGTACCTGGGGCAAAGACAAAGAAACGTTGCTGGCAACATACAAGGCAATAGGCCGACCGGTATTAAACTACGCAGCACCATGGGGTCGCCGGGGACTAGTAGGACGCAGTGGATGAAGCTACAGACAGTACAANTAGTACAGAGCCGCAACAAAGTCCTCAAGTCGCTAGTCGGCAGTACCTGGGGCAAAGACAAAGAAACGTTGCTGGCAACATACAAGGCAATAGGCCGACCGGTATTAAACTACGCAGCACCATGGGGTCGCCGGGGACTAGTAGGACGCAGTGGATGAAGCTACAGACAGTACAAAACACAGCACTCAGGACAGCGACCGGATGCCTCCTGATGTCACCAGAACACCACCTCCATGATGAGGCGAAAAAGCTCCCAATTGGGGAGCATAACACGATGCTCTGCAAGCAGTTTCTGGTTGGGAGCCACAAATGTGGCCACCCAAACAGACAGCTGCTTGCAGAGGAGCCCTCGCCAAGGTACGTCAGGTGGCATCTATATGAACTGACGGACGAAGTCCAGAGGTTCGTTAAGCAGCCTCTGGACCCGTCAGCATACCGACAGGCCCTGAACGGCATTCACAGGGACTCAGTCTCGAGTTATGTAGACTCAAGACCTGTGAATGCCGTTCTAGGCATACAAACACCTACATAACTCGAGACTGAGTCCCTGTGAATTCCGTTCTAGGCACAAAAACACCGGACATTGACGCGACAGAGCTCCATCTACCTCGGGAGACTAGAACAACAATAGCCCAACTTCGCTCTGGCTACTGCAGCAGGCTAAACTCTTACCTCAGTAGGCTAAACACGGATGTGCCGAATGAATGTCCGGCATGCGGAGAGCCGCTACAACAACAAAAACAACAACAACAACTGGATACGATAAAGGAGAATATGTGTTTCTGTCCTATTTATTCCCACATATGTACCTTCCATTTTAGTTTAAAAGTCTTCAGTATTGTCTGAGGCTTTGCTTTGATATATCGAGCCCTAACCGCCAAAATAACGTAAGCGACATTTTTTCAAAATTTTCTTTTTAATGCAGAAATATTCCTAGAGCATCTAGATGCATTTCTGCATCAAAAAGAAAATTTTGAAAAAAATGTCGCTTACGTTATTTTGGCGGTTAGGGCTCGATATGATTATAGTTCTGATCGCTATGCAAATGTCAGTAAGAATTAGCCAGTACCAAAGTTCAGAGAATGAGGTATCTTAAAGATTAAACAGACGGCAGCGTTGATCCGGACTAACTCAGACCTAATCCGGATCAACTGCAGTTAATTCCCGAGTTGATCCGGATCAACTCGGGAATTAACTGCAGTTGATCCGGATTAGGTCTGAGTTAGTCCGGATCAACGCTGCCGTCTGTTTACGCTTTTACTCTCCCAAAGAGAGAAACTTGCGGAGTTTTGCGCGAACAGGTATTAGCAAGGCGCATCCATACAAGGTGGTGGTGATTGCATATAAGTAAAGTCCCGTGTATTTTGTTATTGCTTTTTGGTACAGGAGGATGTCAAAACGAAAGGGAATAGGAGATTATTTTCATAATTTTCTTTTGTTGACATTCTAAAGTTGCGCCGCTTCGTCTTGGATAACATTCTGCTGTACTAGTGTAGAGACAAAAATATCCAATCAGATGATCAATCAACACCACCTTGTATTGATGCGCCTTGGGAATTAGCAAACATTTGCAAGCTTCACTGGCGTCCACGGTTGCATTTCGAACACAATACATTTTTAAAATTATTTCAGGTGGAAAACAAAACAGGAATTATACGAATATTTCCTCTTATTCTTACTCTCTTCAACATACGCTTCAATTTCTTTGCGGAACTCAGGCCTTATATTAGGTTCACATATCAGTCGATTATCCTCATTTTCGAGCTTAACTCCCTAATCTGTAATTAGAAAAAGAGATAAGCTATATTAAATTCGTCCCTTGTTAATCTGTAAATGTAAAATAATCTCAGATTTAACCGATAACTTTTCGGTGTCCATCCTAGTTTTATCGATTGTTTTTGCGAAGAAGGGGAGAAATGGCTATATCGTATGATACATGATACAAAAAAGAAGGTAGTTTCATTTAATGACATTCGTTGTTGTTGTTAACCATTTGACTTTTAATAATATTATGACATTTCATTAAATTCATGCTAACTGATCACGAGCAGTAATATTTTTTTTCTTAAGCAGAAGATTTCATCAGTCCTCTCAAAGATGTCGAATATGATTAATCTGAAATTAATTATTAATTAATTAATTACTAGGTTTCAGAACGGATGAAGAAAGTGATCAAAATTATACTTATGCTAATTGCTTATCGGAGGGCGGTCTGCGCAACACGAATTCAAGTTTTTTGCATACATTGGAAATTTTAAATTCTAAATTTGTTGAAGTTAATGGTGATACGCTAACCACAAGCCTAATTTTTTGCAAAATCTGATGAGAAATTTAAAAGTAAATTTTCACGAATTTCATCACGAAATTTAATGTGAACAAATATTCTCAAAAATTATAAAGCAAAACAAAATAATTTTCCGCAATTTGTTTTTGTTTTGCATGTTAAGTTATGAGAACAATTTATTCACATGGAATTGGCGATTATAAAAAGATTTATTCGGAAGGAGCATTCTTTAGAATTTGATTTTTAAATCGCAAGATTGCATTCAAAATAAGAAAATGAAAAAACAACAACATAATGCTCTCGTGATTTTTATTATAAAATGAAAATAACAATTTCAATGAAGTTTCCTTTAACATTACACGTTTTATATATTTTTAATAAAAGAGGGGCAAACCACGTAAGTAAAAAATATCAAGTACTGATTATGAGTTTTGATTTGAAATATTCTCACATTGGTAAAAATATGGGAAAGAAAATACTCCGATGTATTGTTTTAATATTATCAAAGTGGCAAGGCCCTTGATAAAACTGACAATTTATGAAACTTCAAAAAATTTTATTATCCGTCAAAAGTTGTTTATTGAAACTACCTTCTTTTTTGTATCATGGTATGATATATTATTCAATTTAAAAATTTATTTTCTTATTTGAAAGCTAGTTTATTAATTATCCAAAAATTTTTTAACAACAAACAAATTCATGGAACCATAAACTGAAAATCAAGAATTTAAGCAAATATAAAAACATACAAGTAAAATACCCTACATGTATCGCCAGTATATCTTATGACATATTATTCAATTTAAAAATTATTTTCTTTCTTGTTTGAAAGCTGGTTTATTAATTATCCAAAAATTTTCTTTTTAACAACAAACAAATTCATAGAACCATAAACTGAAAATCAAGAATTTAAACAAGTATAAAAACATACAAGTAAAATACCCTACAATGGCAAATGTAAAAGTAAACAAAAATGGACGCTAGCAAGGAAAATAGGCTTGTAAAGGTATTTTTAATAAAATGTTACGTTAAAATATATTTATATTGCTTAATATAGCAGAAAAACGTGGTCACGGTGGCACAGAGAAGAAACATAACTTTTCCTTGAGATGTGAGAATAACAAGCACAAAAAATTTTACGGCTAATAATTTGAGATTTATCTGAGTAAACGGGGTGATTAAAAAACGAGCTTTGATTGAGATAATATTTACTACGCTTATACGCACGTATTATTTGCAAATAACAATTGGCAAAATGGTAAAAATTGCCGTATACACGCTGAGTTAATTTTTTATTTGCAAATAACTAAATCACGCAAATAAGTATTGATTAGTGGTACTGTTTGCAAATAAGCGCAAGATGCCGCCATTCTTAAGGCCTCGCCAGATAGAAATTCTTTTCTGCGTCACGGGTGCTTTTGACTGACATCGAAGTTAACTCTGTGATTTTGAATAGAAGACGCCGCATTGGTAACGCAAGCATTGCTGCAACTGATAAAAATCGCCCAACTCTCAACTTTTGACGCGCGTGAATGCGGCAAAACAACAATGTATGGAACGAATTCAAACGAGCTGACTTTTGGCCAATCAAAATGAGCCGTTTTGTTTGCGGCAACGTTTNATTTAATGTGAACAAATATTCTCAAAAATTATAAAGCAAAACAAAATAATTTTCCGCAATTTGTTTTTGTTTTGCATGTTAAGTTATGAGAACAATTTATTCACATGGAATTGGCGATTATAAAAAGATTTATTCGGAAGGAGCATTCTTTAGAATTTGATTTTTAAATCGCAAGATTGCATTCAAAATAAGAAAATGAAAAAACAACAACATAATGCTCTCGTGATTTTTATTATAAAATGAAAATAACAATTTCAATGAAGTTTCCTTTAACATTACACGTTTTATATATTTTTAATAAAAGAGGGGCAAACCACGTAAGTAAAAAATATCAAGTACTGATTATGAGTTTTGATTTGAAATATTCTCACATTGGTAAAAATATGGGAAAGAAAATACTCCGATGTATTGTTTTAATATTATCAAAGTGGCAAGGCCCTTGATAAAACTGACAATTTATGAAACTTCAAAAAATTTTATTATCCGTCAAAAGTTGTTTATTGAAACTACCTTCTTTTTTGTATCATGGTATGATATATTATTCAATTTAAAAATTTATTTTCTTATTTGAAAGCTAGTTTATTAATTATCCAAAAATTTTTTAACAACAAACAAATTCATGGAACCATAAACTGAAAATCAAGAATTTAAGCAAATATAAAAACATACAAGTAAAATACCCTACATGTATCGCCAGTATATCTTATGACATATTATTCAATTTAAAAATTATTTTCTTTCTTGTTTGAAAGCTGGTTTATTAATTATCCAAAAATTTTCTTTTTAACAACAAACAAATTCATAGAACCATAAACTGAAAATCAAGAATTTAAACAAGTATAAAAACATACAAGTAAAATACCCTACAATGGCAAATGTAAAAGTAAACAAAAATGGACGCTAGCAAGGAAAATAGGCTTGTAAAGGTATTTTTAATAAAATGTTACGTTAAAATATATTTATATTGCTTAATATAGCAGAAAAACGTGGTCACGGTGGCACAGAGAAGAAACATAACTTTTCCTTGAGATGTGAGAATAACAAGCACAAAAAATTTTACGGCTAATAATTTGAGATTTATCTGAGTAAACGGGGTGATTAAAAAACGAGCTTTGATTGAGATAATATTTACTACGCTTATACGCACGTATTATTTGCAAATAACAATTGGCAAAATGGTAAAAATTGCCGTATACACGCTGAGTTAATTTTTTATTTGCAAATAACTAAATCACGCAAATAAGTATTGATTAGTGGTACTGTTTGCAAATAAGCGCAAGATGCCGCCATTCTTAAGGCCTCGCCAGATAGAAATTCTTTTCTGCGTCACGGGTGCTTTTGACTGACATCGAAGTTAACTCTGTGATTTTGAATAGAAGACGCCGCATTGGTAACGCAAGCATTGCTGCAACTGATAAAAATCGCCCAACTCTCAACTTTTGACGCGCGTGAATGCGGCAAAACAACAATGTATGGAACGAATTCAAACGAGCTGACTTTTGGCCAATCAAAATGAGCCGTTTTGTTTGCGGCAACGTTTTCATTGTGCCGCCTCGCCATGTTATGTGCGTCTTGTCAGTCAAAATCATCCCTGTGACGCAGTAAAAAATTTATATCTGGCGGGGCCTTTAGGTTTATTTTCTTTTTAGATGGTCATCTTATTGCCTTTTTATAATCAAGACGTTGCCAATTTTAACTTTATTTTCTTTTTCGATGGTCATATTATTGCCTTTTTATAATCAGGCAATATTAAAAAATAATTTTTCACCATCGAATAAACANAAATTTATATCTGGCGGGGCCTTTAGGGTTATTTTCTTTTTAGATGGTCATCTTATTGCCTTTTTATAATCAAGACGTTGCCAATTTTAACTTTATTTTCTTTTTCGATGGTCATATTATTGCCTTTTTATAATCAGGCAATATTAAAAAATAATTTTTCACCATCGAATAAACAGTGAGTTAGGTATTTGCAAATTATTTTTATTTGCACATAGCTTACGTATAAACGTAGTAATTTATATGTGAACATACTTTTGTTATGAGTTGCATTCGATTTTTCGATCTTCGTTCGCTATTTGCTTTCGATGGTGTAGCGAAGTGTTAGAAAATTGTGAAAATGTATGATTTCGCATTTGTTTTCTTCCTTTTTGGCGGCAATACACTAATTTTAAACAATTTGTATTAATTTCATGCAGTTCTAACGTCGTGAATACTAGACACAAGCGCGAAAGGCTGGTTTTACTTGTGCAAGAAAATCCCAATACTCAGTTGGCACGATCTCTGAGAACAAAATCATAGAGCTGTTTATAGTTTTAATATATTTTAAATAGATTTGGATCACAAAATTTCTTAAATATATTGTATGTCAAAATATATTCGAAACACTACACTTAAACTCTCTTAAAGGTTTTCTGGTCCTGGCCACTTTTCTAAGCTCTCGTCCTCTGACGAATCGATGAACCAGAACTCCGTTGTACTAATTTTTACGTTTTTATAAACTCGATTTCTTTTTTATTTCACTTTAATTTGTACAAATTTACATATGTACATACAAGGTACATTGAACAGGTTGTATCAGTAGAGCAGCTGACTTGATTTATTTTCAAATTATTTGGTCTCGAAAATGTCAAATATTTTTAATTTTTTCTCACGAAAATTATAAGTTGTTAAAATCCATTTGCTTGTGAAACCTTTTTCCATACAAAACAAGCGATTGAATAGCAGCTTTTGGAACGTTCGCCCAACTCGGCAGCACGACCGCTGATTACTGGGCCTTGCAAAGGATGGATCAATGCTTCGAGAAGCAAACAAATTTACTAGGAAAGAAAGTTGCATCAATTTTTATTTTTTCCAATTTCAATTTTTTATTTTTTATAATTTTTTGTATTTCACATGGCACGCTTTGATTTAGAAGAAAAAATTCAGAACAGTTGTTGACACTTTCGATACCAGAAGCAACAACAAAGTACACGCAAATGTTGTTTTTGCTCTACTGATACTACCTGTTTAATGTGCCTTGTGTACATATGTATAAGCACACTATTTAGTTTGTTCGATCTGTAAACAAAGCTTCTGAGCGGTGAAACATATACTAGTGTGAACAACCTAAACGAGCGAAATTCACAATAGCGCTGTTCTTCATCGAATGAGCGCCATAATACCAAATGAATATGCGTTCGATCAGCACTTTCGACCACAGTCGAAGATCGAATGCAACTCATAATAGGGGCCTCACTGTCGGATTTCCTATATCGGCAGTGGTGTCGACTGCCTTCCGATTACGAATACAGATTTTTCAGCCGAGTACCTTTCAAATGTTTGGAATCAGTGACTGTCAACCTGTGCGGACGTGTTTTTTAATCGCTGCGCCGACAAATTAATGGCCCTTTTTATGTGTTGCATTTGATTTTCGATCTCGCTGGTTATCGAAGATCGAACATCGAAAGTGAAATTCGTATTATGAGCTATGCAACCGTGTCGAAATTTTCGCTGAGTATCGAATTTTCTGTCTAACAGAATTTTGCTTTCGATGGTGTAGCGAAGTCTTAGACAATTGTGAAAAATGTATGATTTTGCATTCGTTTTCTTACTTTTTGGCGGCTATACACTAATTTTAAAAAATGTTTATTAATTTCCTGCGTCGTGAATATTAAACACAAGCTCGATAGGCTGTTGATAGTTTTAAAATATTTTAAATAGATTTGTCTCACAAACGCCTCTTTAGAAAGTCGGAAGTAGACAAATTTTTGTAAATATATTTTATGTAAAAATATATTCGAAATACTACACTTAAACTCTCTTAAACATTTTCTACTCCTGGCCAGTTTACCAAGCTCTCATCCTTTGACGAATCGTTGAACCAGAACTCCGTTGTACTAATTTTTACCACGTTTTTATAAACTCGCTTTCTTTTTTATTTAATTTTAATTTGCACAAATTTGCATACATACATATGTATAAGCACACTATTTAGTTTGCTCGATTGGTAAACAAATCTTCTCAGCGGTGAAAAATATACTATTGTGAACAACCTAACCAAGCCAAATTCACAATGGCGTTATTCTTCAGCAAATGAGCGTCATAATACCAAATGAAAATTCGTTCGATCAGCACTTTCGACCACAGTCGAAGATCGAATGCAACTCATAATAGGGGCCAATAATTAGTGTGTTCCAGAACGTGTACGATTTGCAGGATTTATAGCCCTATTCGCGTGCAATGACAAAACTCGCCGCTTTAACTATTGTCATTGTTGGTTGTTTTCTAATTCAGAGTTTATTGGGTTGGTAAAAATTATACTTAAGTTTATAAAATGAAAGCGGCTTAAGCCAGGCACGTGTGTAGGATATTGTACAATTCAGGAGTATGTATCTAATAAAACTTATAAGTATTGCCAACTTACGCGTTTAGATAAAGAGGTTGCCATATCTTATACTTGTAGAAATATTAGTAAATAAATACGTAATACTTAACACTTTCCCTCCTTTGAGTTATGTACATTTAATCAAACTTAAATATAATCTGATTTATACTTCATGCACGGCTTCCGACTTCTTTCTGATCTCCGAATGGTAGGTGGTGCCGGCGTCTCGGACTGGTTGTTACACCTAGGTACCGCTTCAGAAGTAATAGGTGGGGTACTAGGTGGTGGCGTTGTTTCCTTTTGGGAAGCCCGGGACGGTGACCCTGGTGATCTGGTAGTTGCAGTTGAATTATCGGAGATTGGCAACTCGAGTGATGTTGATGAATTGGTGGATGTTGGTGTCTCGGTGTGTTCGACCTCATAAGGCGCCTGTTCAATGTCCCAGTCATTTTGTGGACTAGTCAACTCGGCTCTGGTCGGACTATTTGAGATGTTGATTCGTATTTGATTCTGGTGTCTTTTAATAATTTGTCGTGCTGTCGCCACTTCGTACATCATGCGACCGCAGTTTCGTAATATAGTTCCCTGAACCCAACGTTGCTTACCGGAAAAGTTTCGAGCGAAAACTGCTTGTCCCCTACTGTATTTAGGTGAACTCTCCGTCGTAGGTTGCGTTTTAGGTAGCAGTGCTGATAATAAACAGCGTGGTTGCCTACCGTGCAACAGCTCCGCTGGCGATTTTCCCGATATAGGATTAGGTGTATTTCTATAGGTTACCAGATACTTTAAGAATGAATTTTCTTTGTTTTTACCCTCTTTCTGGATTTTCGAAAAGGCTTCTTTAAAGCTTCTCACGAACCTTTCTGCTAGCCCTTTTGAGGATGGATGAAAAGGTGCAGTAGTTAGTTGCTGAATACAGTTTAATTTGCAAAACGTTTGAAATTCGGACGATGTAAACTGTGGTCCGTTGTCGGATACTATCGTTTGAGGCAATCCTTCTATTGAAAATATTTGTTGCAATGACGCAATGGTTTTCTCTGACGTCGTCGATGACATCTGTATGACATAGGGAAATTTGGAGTACGAATCTACTACTATTAGCCACATCGTTCCGAAAAATGGACCTGCGAAATCCACATGAATTCGTTCCCATGCTTCTTTAGGTTCAGGCCATTGTGCGAATTCACGTTTTGGTGCACTAGCTATTGATCTGCACCCACTGCATGATTGACATACTTTTTCTATGGCTTTATCTATATTTGGAAACCACAAATACCTTCGCGCTAACTGTTTCATCCGACTACTTCCCCAATGCCCTTCGTGCAACAAATTCAATATCTTTGTCTGCAATTCAGACGGTACCACGACTCGGCTATAATCTGTTTGTAAAAGGATTACGCCTTTCTGGCAGCTGAGAGCTAAACGTCTGTCGAAATAGGGTTTCAGTGACTTTTGAGATACAGTTAGATGTGCAGGCCACCCTTCCTCGATCATATGCTTAACTACTTTAAGAGTGGTGTCGGAATTTGTCTTCCTTGCGATAACCTCAGGTGTGAGTGGCAATGATTCCACCGCGGTTTGATAAACTTCGTAAATATTGGTCATTTTGCCTTCTTTCTTATCGAATTCTAAGTCTTCTCCTGAGGGCAGTCTTGAAAGTGCGTCAGCGTTTGAGTGTTGCGATGTATGTCGATATCGAATAGAGTAATCATAACTCTGCAGAAGTATTGCCCATCTTTGAAGTCTTTGCAACGTCATAGTCGGCAGTTTTTTAAATGGGTGAAACAATGTGGTTAATGCCTGATGATCGGTCTGGAGTTCAAAATGTCTACCGTATAGATACTGGTGGAATCGCGTTACCCCAAAGATGATAGAAAGTGCTTCTTTTTCCACTTGCGAATAATTAACTTGACTCTTAGTTAGCGTTTTAGACGCGAAAGCTATGGGTTATTCTGAGCCGTCGGCATATCGATGCGAAATGACAGCGCCGATGCCCGATTTCGATGCATCCGTAGCTAATACTATTGGCAGTGAATCGTTGTAATGGACCAATTGTGTTGCCTTTACTATCTCCGATTTTAACGCTAAGAATGCTGATTCTTGTGCGGGACCCCATTCGAACTTAACTGTTTGACGACGCAGTGTATTCAAGGCCGCAGCTTTTGATGAAAAATTTGGAATAAATTTATTGTAATAATTTATCTTGCCAATGAAACTTTCTACCTCTTTCACATTCGATGGTCTAGGCATCATCTCGATCGCTTTAAGCCTTTGAGCCGTTGGTCTTATTCCTTTAGAGTCTATTATGTGCCCTACATATTCTACCTGCTGACATGCGAATTGACATTTGTCTTCTTTGCACCTCAACCCATACGCACTTAAACGTTGAAATAACTCTTTGACGTTATTTAGATGCTCTTCATCTGAACTCCCGGTGATGATAATATCATCAAGATATACGGCACATCCTGACATTCCCTGAACTAATTCCTCCATTACTCTCTGAAAAATCCCTGGTGCACTGGCTATCCCAAAAGGCATTCTTAAATACTGAAATAGACCAAAAGGTGTGTTTATAACTAAATATTGCCGTGATTGCTCAGCTACTTCAATCTGAAGGTACGCCTCGCTAAGATCAATCTTCGAAAAAAGGATCCCTCCCTTAAGTTTCTGAAACAATTCTTCTGTTCGTGGAATAGGAAAACGGTCTATTTCTAACTGTGAATTAATATTGACTTTAAAATCCCCGCAAACACGAATTTTCCCATTTGGCTTATTAACCACGACTATCGGTGATGCCCACTCACTAGCTGAGACGGGTTTTAAAACTTTTGAAGCTACTAAACGGTCAATTTCAGAACGTACCTTGTCGTATTGTGCAAACGGTAGGTGATAGGGTTTACTAAATTTTGGTTTAGCAGTTGTCTTCAAGGTTATGTTTGCTTGAAACTTGTTACAGCATCCTAGCTCTTCCCTGAAAATATCTGGATAGTTCTTGATTATCTCTGTCAGACGGACTCTCAGCGACGTCAATGATGCCTGACCTGTGGGAACAGAGGAGAATTGGTTACATTGAACTTTTTTAGGAAATGTTATATCAAAATTCAATTTATAAAACCAGTCAAGGCCAAGAATGTTTGATGCATCATTGGTATCTGCTACTAGAAGGGGTAGGTTCTTTACCACTTCACCACATTGAACGTCTACATGGGTTAGACCTTTCACCGGTACGTTATGTCCACCATACGCCCTTAATTGTTGGTGGGTGTACTCCCATTTCGGTTCTCCGAGCTCTTGATGACCTTTAACACCGATAACTGAACAAGTGGCCCCTGTATCCACTTGGAAATCCATAAATTTCCCATTGACTTTAATGTTCACGTAGATTTTTTGCTTTGCAGAATGTATAGAGTTGATAGTGCTGATGTTTTCAAAAGATGGTTCGTTGTTCGTCGACACGTTGTGAACTCGATGCTTGCTCTGACTCTTTTCAGCAGCTCCGCATACAGCCGCAATATGCCCCGTTTTTGAGCATACATTACATCTACTTTTCTTTCGATAGTGAAAGCACTTTTCTCTTGGATGCGAGGTACCACACCCTGGACACGACTTTTTTAATGATTCTGCGTTATAAGTACGATTTAAATTTTCTTTCTTTTTGCGAATTCCTTTCGACTTTAGGGTGGGTCTTGATGACTTACTGATGACGTTCACATTTGCTGATTCCGACTCCTTCATTTCAGTACACGTTTTAATTGTTGCTTCATATATTGTTGCAATCTGCAAGACTTCTTCTAATGTGGGGTTGACTTTTTGCAAGGCTGCCGTCCTAACTTTGTCATGTGGTGTGTGCATGACAATCATGTCTCGAATTTTGCTGTCTACATAAGCCTCTCCACACTCAGCTTTGACACATTTGAATAAACAATTTTTTGCTGCTCCCCTGAGCTCAGCAAGCCAGTCAGCATAAGTTTGACTAGGCTTCATATGTGTGCGATAAAAGTGAAAACGCGCACTAAGCACATGCTGTTTTTCCTCAAAATGTTCACTAAGTGAGGTTATGATTTCTTTAAATGTCTTTTCTTTCACCTTGCCATCGAAAATTTTTTGCAGTAGCTCTAGATTTTCCGCGCCAATCCAACTCAGAATACAGGCACGCTTTGTCTGCTCATCTTCTACGCTATGAGCCACGAAATGCTGATCGAGCTGTAATACATACGTGCACCATTTGTCTTCAACCTTATTAAACGCCCGAAAATTTGGAATCGCCCCAGACGGCTTTTCGCAATTTTTCATTATGCTTTGTATTGTTTGCTGATTTTCTTTCAACAGCCGTGACATGAATTCCTGATTTGCCTGCTGCATTTGCTGGATCACTTCTAGGAGCGCCTCTGCACTCATTTTGACAGAGTTACGATGAATTCGTTTCTTATCGAGAATATGCTATTACTTTTGACGCCAGGTTCCGTAACTCACCTCGTCGCCATTTGTTGGTTGTTTTCTAATTCAGAGTTTATTGGGTTGGTAAAAATTATACCTAAGTTTATAAAATGAAAGCGGCTTAAGCCAGGCACGTGTGTAGGATATTGTACAATTCAGGAGTATGTATCTAATAAAACTTATAAGTATTGCCAACTTACGCGTTTAGATAAAGAGGTTGCCATATCTTATACTTGTAGAAATATTAGTAAATAAATACGTAATACTTAACAGTCATGTTTATAATCAATTGTCACGTTTAGGTATGCAGAGGGCAATTTGAAAGCTCCAATGGTGACAATTGCTATTATTTTTGTGATGACCTATTGAGTACGTGACAACGCTAAAACATATATGTTAATATTTTAAATTTTATAAATTTTGCAGAAAAACTGTGTTTCCATTTTACTTGCCTAAGCAGCTGTGTTAAAAAGTTATTATTTGCGTATTCATATCATAATAGTATCCATTGCAGAATATTATTCACGGAGGAAATAATTATTATGTACGCGGCTTTTATTGTGGAGCAAGAAGAAATTATACAGAGAAGAAGACTCTCGGAGTTCCCCGAGACAACAGTTTTTTTTTGAACAGTTTTTACACGTTTGCAGTTCGGGGTGGTCTTCACAAAACTGAAGCTGCTCTTGTGTGGTGCGTCCATATTTTCCACGTCTGTTACTACACGAATTCATAATAAAATGAAATAAATTTTTTCTATTATAAAATTACTCACTTTCCCGGCGTTTCGTAATCCATTACTGCGGTGTATTTTATTTAAAAGAAATCCCGTCTGTCGCAGTGGCGGTCAGAAAGAACAATTAAAATGTAAACAAAGAACAGTTGTTTCACTACAGAGAAACTTTCGCCCCAATTGGCAAATAAAACGAACTTTTCGCTTGTCATTATTGACTCTACAAGATATTTTTGGTTGTCAAATCAAGACTGGCTTTATTATTCCAAAAAAGGAGGAGGTTATCAGTCCGTCGGAATATTTTTTTTTTTTTTTTTTTTTTTGTATGTTACCGCATACCTTTGGACCACGTCAACCGATTTCGATAATCTTTTTTTTTGCGTCGGAAAGGTAGTGTCTCAGAGGTGGTCCCATACTAATCTGGTTGAGATCCGATCAGTGGATCATGAGATATATATATAGTTATATATATATATTTTTTTTATATGGGAGTTGAAGTCGGTTTTTTTTTACTAAAAATTACTTGTTTCAATATTCATATTCTAATCTACCTATGCTACCTCTTAATTCTATTTCTTATTTTCTAATTTCTTAAAGCTAAATTGTTGACGCTGCATTTGTATTCACATTTAGTCACGTACATGCATTCGTTCGCACGTTTGTATATTTGCTGCTGCTGCTATTGTTGCTGGTGTCAAGTGGCACATTCCACTACATATGTTAACTACCCTCGCCCTCAAATGTGGTTGCCCTCAGCCACAATTGCTGGTCAGTGTCAGTTTTTATTTTGATAATTCTGGGCTTTAACTTCATATACAATATTACTATTATGATTGCTGTGAGTATTGCAATTACGCCATACCACATCCATTTGCTATTTTCAAGAACGACTTTTATCTCTTCCATTCGCTCGTTATTTCGAATATGCAGTTTATGAAGGAATGGCAATGATAGGTGTTTTTGTTGACTTGTCTCATTTAAAATAGTTTTCTTAGGAGCTAGGAGCTCAATAATATCGATCTGATGATTTGCTTTGAATTTTTCTCCATTTATCGTAAGAGATTTTTCAAATGTAATTAACAGGGTTCCATTAGCTCGAATCAGTTCTCCATTTTCTTCGATGTCTAGCGTACTGCTGCGTGCGATGATTAATCCGTCTCTAATTACTTCAATCTCTTCTAAGTGGTCCGCCGCCGTAGTGGGACAATTTGCTGTATGGTTGTTTAGAAGTTGTAAAAGGCAAACATCTTGCATATTAATACTACAATAGTTATATCCTACAGATTTTCTGCAATTTTCTAATGGATATTGGTTTCCCTTNTAGCAGTTAAATTATTCTTTAAATACAACATTTTGTTATTTTGAGCCACAGGGCTTATTTGATATAATTTGCAAATTTTTGTTATTTGAAGAATGTTTACAAGATAAATCAGTGCATCGTTTTGGTAATAAGTTTTTACATCTGAAATTGTAATAATATCGGACATGGGAACAAGTGTGTTTTCCTTAAATTCTATCAAACTGATTTCTTCTGTATTTAAAATTAGTGGG
>NW_016158199.1:0-2569 GCF_001687245.7 Rhagoletis zephyria | reverse complement strand
TAAACGAAAGAAGATACCGAAAAGCATTGAACAGTGCACACATCTCATAAGGAAAAGTGAATTATTACGAAATACTAATACAGTGGCAGCACTATAGCTATTTTGGAATCTCGCGTTTCAGCTGGCAAAGAATGTCAACTTCTTTTTAATAACAAAATAATCTATCTTAGGTTGATAAAACTATGTGTTTCTTTAATAAATAAGTTAAATTATATATTTTAATAGTGTTTAAAAAGTGTGAACAGGTGATTTAGTGAATCTTTGTCGGTGTAATTGCCCATCGAAAACAACGAAATTTAACAAAAGTTTTTTGTTCATAACTTTTAAATGGTTAATAATATTATCTCCCCCCTCCGGATTGTTATTAGGGGGGCCGAAACGCGTCGTTTGGTACCCCTCCCGACTTTTCCGCACCTTTTTTAGGGGTTGTTACCCCACCCTAGAGAATTACCATAAAAAGAATTAAAATGAAAAAGAAAAGTTTCCAGACTTATATGAGTCTTAAAAAAAGAATTTTTTAGAAAGTGCGCGGCATTAAAACGGAATGCGTTACTCCATCAAGTGAATCAATTATTGCTGATCGTTCGGTTGTTTCTGCGCCAGGAAACATTTCCTCTAGTGCTCCCTCATGTTCTTGTGATCAATTTGATAGCTTAACTTATGATGAGGAAATGCGCCCACTTGTTTCTGATGAAGTGGCGAATAGTTTAGATTTTCAGGACGAAACTAGTAGTGACACTTTAGAAGAATTCGTAAATGATACAAATGACTCCCGTTCAGTTAATAGTGATAAATGTAGTGAACTAAAAGCTTGGGCCATAAGAAATAATATACCCCAAAACGCCCTGACCGATTTGCTGCAAACCTTGATTAAAATAGGTAATAAAGATATACCTATGTCAGCTAAAACGCTTTTAGGAACATGTCGAGAGAAAGTTCAAAAACAAAACTACAAAAAAGCTACAAAAACTGCAAAAAAACAAAAAACAAAAAAGCTACAAAACTGCAAAAAAACAAAAAAGCTACAAAACTGCATACTCGAAAATTTTCTAAAAATTCCGATTAATAAGTTTTGTCCATGACATTATATCCGAATAATTAAAATAGATAAATATTAATGGCCTTATTCATAAAAAATAAAATAGGTTTATAGTGTTCTATAAAGTGACATTTTCATACAAATTTTCGATTTATAAAGCAGTTAAAGTCTTCTTTATTTTTAATTAAAATTATTATATAATTTATTTTTAATTAAAGTTATCTCTTTATCTTAATAGGTTGTGGAACGGAGTGACATGTTGGCCCAAAACCAACTTATTAGGGAATGTAAAGTGATGCTGAAAAAGGTTCAGCAGTCGGTTTGTTATATGACCGGAGAAACTGAGGACGAAAACATTCGCGAAATTTCTTCTCTACTCCCTCTCAATTCTAAGGAAACTGCGATTCAAATGGAAGAAAAAGTTAGTAACGCCGAATATAGACAGGCACTGGTAATTTATTTCACGCTAATATATGTTCATATTTAATGCTCTTTATTTATTATTCGAATTAGTCAACCTATATTTATAAATTGAAGGGGCCGTCGGGATGCCTAAACGACGTGATTCGTAAGTTGTTTACGGATGAGTTTTTGCAACACTACAATTGGGACGGGCGATGGGAGAGGGAATCGTTACCGCAAATGAAATTAGTTGACGAGATCTTATTTGGTAATTAGTATTTATTTAATTTTCAAAGTTACTTGATTAACTATAGTTAATCATCTTTAATTCTTTTCAGACGTATTTAAATCTGAAGGACGATTACCTTTCGAAAAAAGTGTAAAAAAGTCTATTGACTTAGCTCACAACCGGCTGAAGCAAAAAATCCGACTAACGGAACAAAACCAAAAATAACTTCAATTTTATTTTATTAACCATACTACTTTCATATTTAGTATAGTAAGTTTAGAAAGTAAGCTATCGCATATCAACGCGATTTTTTAGAGATTTGAAATTTGCACATTATTATACTAAAATTTAATGGCCTATAAAACTGCATACCTGGAATCTCTTAAGAAATTCGTATTAAAAAGTTCGCGAATTTGCTGAAACTTTCCACATTTTTCTTAATTTTTGTACACACTATCATTCTTGGATTTAAATGGGATTTGCTGAAACATAAGCCATATTTTAAAACAAAATTAACAAAAAAAAAATTACCATGTAAAACATTGCGAATATTAACAAAAAACCCGACGCTCAATTTTGAGAGTAACCGTACATGTGTTGTAAAGCGTAATACCCAGTATTATTATTTTTTACTTTTTATGCAACAAATTGATTTGAACTGTAAAACAAAATATTTGTTGGCATGCTAGTTTACTTTTATTGAATTCACCATTTGTGTTCCTTTTTGAGGTTTCTCTTTTTACGTGCCAATAAAAATGTTAATTTAAATAAATATAATTGGTTAAATAAATTGCAAAGATATATGATGGTAGTCAAAACCCAATATATTGGTTAGACTTAACTAATTTTTCATATATGTAATACTCCTATATTGGCAGTAGAGCTAGTACCGTCCGAAA
>NW_016158198.1:152922-154397 GCF_001687245.7 Rhagoletis zephyria | reverse complement strand
AAATTGCCCGAAACCACACTGTCACTTTGGGAACAATCTCTCTCTTCTCCAAGAGATTTACCCTCATGGTCACAAATGGATGACTTTCTTACTTCAAGATACGAAGTAGTCGAAAGACTTAACCGGCTTCATCCAAGCCAAAATAAACAAAAACCAGTCGCTCATCAAAATGCTGCGCAAAACAGGTCCTTTAACAGGACGCAAACCTTTGTGGCAGAACCTAAGAGGGAAACAACTTGCTCTTACTGCAAGTCCCGTCATTCCATTAGAGTCTGCCCACAATTTAAGCGAATTTCGGTACCAAACCGAGTATAATTCGCAACCCAAACCAAGCTGTGCAAAAACTGCTTTGGTAATACCCATAGCACTAATGAGTGTCCGAGCAAGTGGTCATGTACACATTGCCAACAACGGCANCGCCACAAGATCTTATAATTTTTTCTTGATTTTCTGTGGCACAAAGTGCAATTTTTCCGTTTGACAGAAATTTTCTTATTTTTTGCGAACGATACCTGGGTGGTACTCAGCTATTTTTAATTAAATCTTCTATTAATTTATATACGTCTGAGCTTCTATGACATTCAAAATGCCACTTGGACACAGTCCACCAAAAAAGTCTGAAATCGAGACAAGGTCAAAAAATGCTTCGCAAGAAGCCACCGGTGGTAAGAGGGAACCCTCACCGCGCCGGAACTCCAAAACTTTTGACCCATCCGCTCAAAAGTTTATAGCGGAAAGTGACAGTATCATTAGATACTGTGCAAAATTCAGTGATGCGCCAATNCACTCCCTGCTGCACATGAATCCCAAAAAACAATCGCGACACTCCAGTGCGCGAGCGAATGAAACCGCCGCACAATACACTACTGCCCAGTCGACACCTCTCGCTCGACAAGCGCAGTCAAGCTCCAATTCCAGCGAGCAACCGTGCTGTTCCAAACAAGCACAAATACAATCATTGCACACCGACAATGATAGCAAAATTCTCCTTCCAACTGCCATAGTCGCAGTTGAACACGAGGGTGAATTGTTTCAACTTAGAGCCCTGATTGATCAAGGCTCACAAAGAACTTTCATTTCCTCGAAAGTTCAAAAACGATTGAAACTACCATTCGAACATTCCAAGTTCGAAATTTCCGGCATGGGTGGACATGTAGTACAAAGCTCCTCAAAGCTTTGTCCACTCACATTGGTTGCACCAAAAACCATGNGTGAACATGAGGGTGAATTGTTTCAACTTAGAGCCCTGATTGATCAAGGCTCACAAAGAACTTTCATTTCCTCGAAAGTTCAAAAACGATTGAAACTACCATTCGAACATTCCAAGTTCGAAATTTCCGGCATGGGTGGACATGTAGTACAAAGCTCCTCAAAGCTTTGTCCACTCACATTGGTTGCACCAAAAACCATGCAACGGATAAACACACAGGCTATCGTGTTACCTCAGCTCACGAGGCACATGCCTACATTCACCA
>NW_016158198.1:137454-149162 GCF_001687245.7 Rhagoletis zephyria | reverse complement strand
ATTATAAATTTCCCTTGAGGATTTCCATTTTATCGATAGTGATCTCATTTTATGTTCATTAATATGAACTGACCTATACACTATTAATGTTTTATCATCATTGTCTTCATCTTTGACAAAATTACACGGTCGCCCGGTATTTATTTTATTTTTTTAAATAATTTTAATTATTTTTTTTTATAAAATTGTAGCTCATTATCAAACAAAAACCTTGCAAATAAATCGAAACTTGAAAGAATGAAAAAAATCAACAAAGTTTCATCAAATTTTCACAGTTTTTGTTCAGAATTTGTAGACATGTTTTGGGTTAACATTTTTGTAGTTGTAGCCCATTCATTCTAGTATAATAAGGTGCAAGTTTGAAGTGTCTAGAAAATACCACTGATTTTTTGAATTTTTCTGTTTGCGGTGTTGCGCACTTTCTTCCATATAACGAACGTTCGCATTTTATGTTATATGGATGAATGCGCGTGTAGCGTTGTTGTTTTTTATTCCAATACTTTAAATTAAGCTTTATTTTATAGTTTTTCTTAGACAATGATAAATGATGTACACAAATTTCAGTATGGGAAAAAAGTGTAACACCTTCAACGAAAAAAGTTCTCAAAAATCTACGCGAATTGAATGTACTATCTCGATCATTTAAACATCTCGGACTCGCCCACCACTAAAAATTATTATTTAAGTAAATCTAAAGTATATATTAGATGATATTTAATATTTGCTATAGAGATGAAATTTCGACAAATTTGTTTAACAAAAATGTTAAGCGCATATGAAGAATGTGGAGGCGAGATTCTTCTGCTTGCGTTTCTATGTTTATATCATTTATCAGTTTAAGCACATACGACTAAATGTAAAAAATATTTTTAATTGCGGATCCGAAAGAAATATTTATTAGTTGCATTGATTTACGCAAAAATAGTGCCGAAAATCAATCGATTGTGCTGAAGGTGCCGGCTGCTTCCGAAAGGGCCGAAAATGCACAATGCACACTCATTTTCCATCACTGTCACACATACAATCTCACTATTCTGTTGACTTCGTTTTCCCTTTCCGATAACTTTTTGCTTCCGCGCTTGCCCAGCACCGCTGTGCAAAGCTTTGCACGCGCAGTCGCCCGCGACACATATGTGCTGATTTGGGCATACCTAACCTAGTCTACCTGCGATTGGATATCGCCATACTTACGTCGATAAACTCGCAAAGGAATTTCCAAATTCGGTCGAAATTAATTGGTTAATTTTTTTCTTCTCTTTTCAACGACATCTAATTTTTTCACTCAACCATGGCCACTGATTCCACAGTAACGGCAGACTTTGTTATCGATTCGAACAATATTGTGAATTTCTGTTCACATTTAGAGAAGGACGATCCAGAAGAATACACCGATTCCTTATTAGAGGTAAAGCTTCAAGATCTCAACAATCGTTGGGAATCGTTGCAAATTTCCTACAAAAAGGTGTGCTTGGCAGATGAAAAAAGCGTTCCAATCGATTTTAAAGAAGAAGCGTGCAACAAATTCCAATTGTGTACTGATAGCTTCTATATCTGCAAGTCCCACATTCTGGATCAGCTCAAACTTTTTCAAGATAGCTCATGCAATCCAGCTAACACTTCCCAGCAAGCCAACCGGACCCGTCATTTCATGTCGTTCGTCGACAACGCTATACCATGTATCAAGGTTCCACCATGTGATACACAGATTTCCTATGGAAGCTATAAGGACTGGCCAGCCTTTCGTGACATGTTCACGGCTGTGTATCTCAACCATCCCAAGCTAACACCGGCACAAAAACTCTATCACTTGCGAAACAAAACTCGTGGTAAGGCTGGGTCCATAGTAAAGCACTACACCTTGTGCGATGAAAACTTCTCTCTTGCTTGGGAAGCATTAAGAGCTCGTTTCGAACAATCTGTGAAATCTCGTAAAAAGCTCCCCAACTGGTCCCAAAATGGATGAATGGATGAATTCCTAACCAGTCGGTACGAAGTGGTTGAGCGTTTATACAGGTATAAAACCATGAAGACGCGAAACTCATTCACCCAAAAAATTCCAGCGAAGATTTAATCATATCATTCGCAAGAACAACTCTCGTTCAATGATGGCTCCAGTGCATTCCGATGTTTTCATTGCAAAAAGAACCACCACACAATGTTGCATCCTACCCCAACTACCAAATCGGTTCCCGAAACACCTAGTAGGAACAAAAACTTCAAACCACCAAAAAATCAACCACCTCAAGGGTCAAAGTCTTCTAAAAATGCAACATCTTTGTTGCTAACTCAGTTATCCGAACCTTCATCCAGTAAGTCAAGATATGCGATTTTTGACATTACCGAAGACAATACCCTATCTGAGGAATCTGAAAAGATTCAAAATCGATTAAAACTTCCAACCAATCGAGAAAACTTTTCTATAGCTGGTATGGGTAGTTGTAAACGCAACTCGCGTTTGCCATATTACTCTCGTGGCTAAACGAAATAACATTCGCATCAATACCAAAGCGATTATTCTCCACAAACTTACCAATTTCCTACTGACATGAAGAAACCAGATTTATCCGAACTTAAGGATCTGGACCTCGCCGATCCATATTTCTTCAAACCATCGCAGATCGACCTAGTAATAGGTAGCGATCTTACACCAGAAATCCTACTCCCGGGAGTCAAACATAAAATTCTTGGTAGTTTTCTTGCGCAAAATACCATATTTGGATGGTATTTAAGTGGACCTTTAAAATCCACTGAATGTTCCACTTTTCATACGTACGTAATGGAAGATACTAGCGAAAACCTCAATTCTCAATCAAAGCGATTTTGGGAATTAGAGAAAGTCACAGAAACACATCCACCTTCAGCCGCGGATGAGTTTTGTGAAAAGCTTTACCAAGATACCATTTACCGACAAAGCGATGGACGGTATGTAGTTCGGCTACCCTTTAAATCCGAGTTTCCATCAAAGCTTACGCTCGGTCCATTTCGGAACCAAGCGATGAAGCAAGCTATACGAATGGAGCATATGCTCAACAAAAAGCCTGATCTTAAGGAAGAGTATAGCCGTGTTTTAGAGGAATATTTATCAGTTGACCATATGAAACCCAGTTCTCCCCATGAAATCCATGAAAATGATAATTATCGCTCGTATTATCTACCCCACCATTCCATCGTTAAACCAGATAAAAAATCAACCAAAGTTCGAGTGGCATTTAACGCGTCCAAACCATATGCGTCTGGAGTTTCTCTTAACGACATTCTTCATATCGGCCCTACCTTGCAAAGAGATCTGATGTTCGTAATCTTGAATTGGCGTTTGTACAAATACGTCTTTAACGGAGATATTCAAAAAATGTACCGCCAGATTATGTTACACGAAGATGATCAACAATATCAACGAATTCTCTTTCGAAGAAGAAACGACATCAAAATCAATGATTCTAAAGATTCCTATCCTTTGGCCAGGAGAATTTTGACTGAAGAAACGTATGTCGATGATATTCAAACTTGTCTTACGGCACAATCTTAAATAATCAAATGTTTGCTCTCATCTGGGTTTCCTCTAAAGAAAATAACAGCTAATCATCCAGAACTTCTTAGACATATTCCAACTGAAGATTTGCTCGATTCTGAGTTTCTGAAAATTGATTCCTCCAGTTCTACCAAAACTCTTGGCATTAGATGGAACGGTTTAAATGACACCTTCTGTTACTCCATCGAGCCTATCAAATCAACTACAGGTGCCACAAAGCGCCAAATTCTGTACTCGGTTTCCAAACTTTTTGACCCCGCAGGGTGGTTAGCGCCTATTATCATTCAGGAAAAAATACTCTCGCAGCAAATATGGTTAGAAGGCACGGAGTGGGATGAATGCGTTAAACCACTTTCGCTCCAAAAGTAGAACCAGTTTGTTTCTGATCTACCTAGTATCGAAAAAATTCAAATACCAAGATGGACGGAATTTTCGCCAAACCAAATAGTTCAAATTCATGGTTTCTGTGATGCGTCAGAAAAAGCATTCTGTGCATCAACCTATATCCGAACTGAAACGAGCAATTCCACTTCATCTCATCTTCTCTTCTCAAAAACCAAAGTTGCACCGCTACAAACAGTCAGTCTTACGCGTCTGGAACTCTGTGGTGCAGTTCTGCTATCAAAATGCATTAAAAACATTATAAATCACCTCCCTCTTGAGAACACTGACATTTTATTATGGTCTGATTCCTCGATTGTCCTTTCATGGCTCGAAAAGCCTCCATGTACTTGGAAGGTGTACGTGGCAAATTGCACTCACAAATTATCCAGAATGTTGGAAACATTAAGTGGCGACACGTATCCACCAACCACAATCCCGCAGATCTGGGAACACGAGGCTGCTGGCCACAAGACCTAATTCCCCAATCACTTTGGTGGCACGGACCCGACTAGCTCTTGAAGCCAGCCGACCAATGGCCTTGTATCACCCCGGAAGAATGTCGCTCCCTTAGAAGAACGCAAAATTGAGTCTCTACATACGTTGGAAAGCTAACATGACATCTTAGACCGTTTCTCCTCTTGGTCGAAAGCCTTACGCGTGATTTCTTACATGTTTCGATTTATTCACCGAATAAAACCAATACAGTCCACTCAAGCTATCAGCTACGAATCTGTAGTAATCACTCAAAAGGAAATTCATTGGGTTAAAACGCGCCTTATAAAACTAGCCCAAAAAAGACATTACCCAAATGAGTACTCTAAACTCTCGAGCAAACAACCAATTGCCAAAAAGAGCTCACTTTTGACGTTAAACCCCCTTCCTCTCGTATAATGAGAGATATCCTGTTATCGTTCCTGAATCTTCTCGATTCTGTTATTTATTCCTACAGCTGTTGCATAATTTATTGATGCACGCAGAACACCAACTCATGATTAGAACTGCAAGGCAAGAGTATTTCATTCCAAGACTTAAATCCAAGGTCAAAAACTGCGTGCGAAATTGTAAAACATGCACGATTTTCAAACAAAGTACTCGTTCACAAATCATGACAGCCCTACCGCCAGAGCGTTCAACCTTCTCGCTACCATTCATCTACACCGGTCTTGATTTTGCAGGACCGTTCGAGGTCAAATCATCACCACTTGGAAAATCACCGACGCTCAAAGGATACGTTTGTGTTTTTATTTTTTTCTCAACTAAAGCAATTCACTTAGAGCCGTGCTCCGAACTTTTCACCAAAAACTTTCAAGCCACATTCTCCCGGTTCGTTGGAAGAGGCGGCTTCCCACAACGCGTCTTCTCCGATAATGGAAAACATTTCGTAGGCGCAAGTATGCCTACCGCCAAGATTCCAAACGATTCCTTAAAGAGTCATCCGATGACGTACGATCAAAATATTTCATACATGGCTTTGAGAGGCAGTTCTTACCACCAAATGCTCCTCACATGGGCGGTCTGTGGGAGGCAGCCGTCAAAAGCTTCAAATTCCATTTCAAACGAATCGTTGGGAGTAATAATTTCACATTTGAAAAGCTCGCCACACTACTGGCTCGCATCGAAGGAATGTTAAACTCTCGACCACTCTCCCCCATGTCAGATAATCCTCAAGAGTTTTAGCCCTAACGCCTGGTCATTTCCTGCGTGGAACTCCTCTGATTGCAGGGCCAGAACCCCAAATTGACAATTTTTCGCTTCAAAATCGGTGGGAGAAATTAAAGCTGTTGCATCAACAATTTAGTCAGCGCTGGAGAGATGAATACTTTAAAGAATTACATCAAAGATATAAGTGGAAACTCCCGCACCACAATCATTCTGTTGGCGACTTCGTCGTCATTAAAAACGAACTATTACCTCCAAATAAATGGTGTTTAGGCAGAGTCGAAAAGGTTTATCATAGCTCGGACAACAAAATCCGCGTTGCCGACATTCGAACGCAACATGGTACTTTGACCAGACCAATTGTCAAACTATGTCCGCTCCCGATTCAAACAGACTTATCTCATCCACTCCCTTGAAAAAATTTACACAATTCTACTTCCTCACCACCATAGTCATAAATTTTCTGACAGCTTTGAATAAAATAACTCTCATTTATAGGGAACCGAAAGGGTACTCCCCGTGGAAGCTATTGCCACGCACCACGCTCGCCTCGCGATCCCGATGTGCATCAGTGCCTCATATGTTTTAAATACCACGCCTTACGGTACTGCAAAGAGTTCCAAATCATGGGAGTAGAAGAACGTAGGGTTAAGGTGCGGTTCTTGGACTATTGCCCCAATTGCTTGGCCCGCACCCACAGTCATGTTAGGGATTGCCGCTCAGATGGGAGGTGCGAAATCTGCAACCAGTTGCACCACACCCTCTTGCACAGTCCGACACCGGAGGAGGAGGCAGCTTCGGCTCCGGCCCGGCAACCAACGGCACGGCCAACGGATGCTCGTGCCCGCATCGAGCTGGACAGAGCCATTCGTGCATTGCAACGTTTGCGGGATACGCTTGCACCTGTGCAACGGGGCCGGCATGTTTAAGTGACTTGCGCTCACTTAAATTTCCGAATGACTTGCGTTCAAAATGACTTTCGTTAATGCATCCCTGCCTCCCTTCCACATTCCAAGCATCCCTGCTGGATGTGGAAGTCCAAAACGTACACTGGAGTTGCATTCCAGTGTTACCATCCGATTCTGGAATTGCCTTCCAGTGTGCCCTATAAATTAAAGGCTCGCATTGCCACCGGCCTCTTTTTTCCTTTTTCGAAGTCACCCGAAGACCAGAGCGCATCGTGGGAAGCGACATATCTTTTCTACATCACCATATATTTCTACATCATCATATACTTTCTACATCAGCGAGGGAATTATCGCGCGAACTCCTACCGTTTGCAATACCCGGATCCAGCAACACTCACTTATAAGTATACGATTTTTGCTATGGTAGCTTGCGTAACGTTACAAACATATATTGTATATATCCGTGATCTCACGAAGTAATCTACCATGAGTTAAAAGTTCAAATTTCCCATTGAATTTATTTGACAATTGCATTATTGTTAAGAAGTGATGTACAACGAATTAAAGTACGAATTTGCCATTGAATTGATCTTTAAATATATATTTAATAGTCACCTTACTCAGTGTTAAATAATCATCTCCATATCATATACAGTCCATTAATCTAATTTTCTCATTCATATCATAAATTGTTCTCACAAGTTAGTTGATAAGTCATATTGTTAAATAAAACCCTGAATTGAAAACGTAGAATCTGAAATCTCATTACAATTCTTAACAACTTTTTTTCGATATAGAACCATCCTAGGGGATGAGAGCATTAGAATTCCGACTTTACTGTTTTTGGACCACCCTAGTATATATGCAACTGAATCGCCTAATAATCCCTAATCTGTAATTAGAAAAGGAGTTTAGCCATAAAAAGTTATAATTATAAAATAATCTCAGATTAAACCGATAACTTTTCGGTGTCCAACCTAGTTTCGTCGAATATACTTGCGAAGAAGAGGTGGAATGTCAAATGTAAAAGTAAACAAAAATGGACGCTAGCAAGGAAAAGAGGTTTTTAAAGGTGTTTTTATTAAAATATTAAGTTAAAATATATTTAAACAGCTTAATATGTATAGCAGAAAAAAGTAGTCAAGGTAGAAGAACATAGAAGAAACTTAACTTTTTATTGAGTTGTGAGCTTGTGTGGGGAGCTTTGATTGATATTATATTTACATGTAAACGTACTATTGTGCTTTGCCGTACGCATATGTTGAACATCAAATTTCATTTCATTTACCTAGTACTCACGCCTTTCTTTAGTACTCACGCCTTTTTTTATGTACATATGCTACCGCATAACATTGAACCAAGTTAACTAATTTCTAAAATTCTGTCTTTAATGGAAAGGTGGTACCTCAGGGGAGTGCCATACTAGTTTTGTTTAGATCCGATCATTGGATCATGAGGAAATTAACGGTACTCTTAAATTTGTATATGAGAATTGAAGCCGGTTTTGTTTTTTGATTAAAAATTACTCGTTTCTTATACATACTGCATACTACATACTTATATCTGTATTGAGTTTTAGTTTTATATTTTAACACGTAAGAAAATGTTAATATTTTCACTATTGCGCCCTCTGTGGGATGTTTTGGGAAAAATATAAGTTCAGAAATAGACTCTTCATACCAAAAACCCCTTCTGACATGTTTTTATACAAAATTTAAGCACTTCTAAACGACACTATAGCAAAATGTTAAGTAAAAGAAACCTATTTTCGCAATTTGGCAAACTCCAAATTGATTTTAGACTAGGGCTGCCAGATATCTCTATTGCCAAACCGGGACATTTTAGGGGGACGGGGTCCTCTCGCTCCATTCCCTTTCGTTTCGATAAAAATTACGTACGAAAGGATGTAGTAAAATTTTACTTTGACAGACAAAAACAAAAACATAAAAACATGAGATCATGAGATCATTACAACGTATACCAACAAAACAAAACAACTTATCACAACTAAGGCACAGAGGGTTTTTCACAATGCATATGTAATTCAATGAATTTGCATACAAATTTGCAACTTTATAATCCGAATTTTTATAAAAATTTTGTAGCCCATTAAATTTTAGTTAATTTTTGGTATGGTTCTTACTGAGAGTTTCTTCCATACAAACTATGTTCGACATTTCTTTTTATATGGAAGACACTGTCAGCAAAAAAAAAAAGCTAAAAATCAAAGAAATTTTCTGGCAACGTTAAGGTGCTGGCCCAATGCAGGCTTGCTTTGCTGCGAGAAGTGCCAAAAATTATTTGGAATATACTAAAACGTATAAAGGCTGGCCAAATGGCTGCTTTTCTCACTTGCTTTAAGCGCCTCAAAGTTTGAAATAAGCAAATGTTTTATTTGAAAGCGTTTTGTAGGAATTTGAGAAAGAGGTATATTCCTTTCAAAATACATAAATTCAAACAAAAACTTGCTTACTTAATTTAAAAAAGTCACAGAAAATGCAGGTAATTCGAAATTAAATAAAAATGATTCATTGTTTCCATATTTATATTTAACATATCCGTTATCCTATAGTAAAATGTTGCAAAGCCCACATTTACAAATTTTACACGAGAGGAAAAAAAATCTTATAGCTCTTTGCTTCAATTAAATCGCTTTTTTAAGTTATAGTTTTTTTTAGTAAATGAAGATATAGATATGTGTGTATCATTATTATCATTTCTTTTAAATACAAATATTATTTCTCATTAATTTAAAAATAAATCTGAAAGTTTTTGATACATTTTTTAGAGTTCTCTCGGAAATAATTATTTACGTTAAGGGAACAGACATTGACTTTTCAACCAGACAGCTGGTTACTTTGACAGCGTTCCAAGCCACCATTCGCCCAAGCATGTTTTCAAAGTAAAAGCTCAAACAGTCAACGACATAACGGGGACGTAGGTTGACGCAGGCACGATCTACCTTATGGGATTCGCGTGTTAACGAAAACTCACCACCGCATGGCGGTGACTTTGCCGTTGCTTCTCTCTCTCTCTACCAACAGTAAATTTGATATGCTGCTACGTACGTCAACCTACGTTTACGCTACGTCGTTGACTAACTGCGCTCTAAATCAAAGCAAATTGAAGTCAGCAAGGCGCGCAATGCAAGCCTGCATTGGGCCAGCGCCTTTAGACTTGCACTTTATTAATTGACTCAATTTCAATATTTTTCTAAAAGATCTGATTCGAAATTGTGATCTGATGAAAGAGTCTCCGAGTCAATAATCTTGTACGGCACTGTACTTATAAGTACTCTAGGTTTCATGAAAGACAAAAAATTTAAGTACAAGATAACATTAAAATATCAGTCTTATTTTTCGTTGCTGTGAACTTGTTCCAAAACTTGCAAAGTTCAACTATCTGGAGATGCAACTATTTCACAAATGAAGCCGGTGCACTGAGAGAAAAAAGTTTAGAATTTAAAAATCGTGCTAAATTCAAAAAAATACGCATATGAAAGAGCACCAACCGAACTCATAATACATTTAAGTATACAAATTTTAGTATTTAGTATCGAAATATTCAATTCAAATACGCCCATATTAAAATGAAGCGCTTTGCACTTACCGATTGCTTTTTCATAATTAAGTTGAAAAAATATTAAAATTCCATGCCGCCTATAATGGGATTTGAACCCTGACCCTCTGGAAATTAGCAAATTGTGGCAAGCATCTTCGCACTCAGCTACAGCCAGTCATGTAAATGTACATTCAAATGTTGAGTTTGAATCAACACCACGCGTGCTTTGTTGAAAGTATTATTTTTAAATACAAACATTTTAAAACGATAATCAAATAAAAAATATTCTTATTCACTCAGTGAATACATAACATTTTTCTGAATATTACAACGCGTTTTTTTCTTAGTGTAGGGATTATTGAACTTTTATTCAAATTTGTGCAATCAAATCGAAAACCGGGACACTTAAACGAAACCCGGGACATTTTAAGGGAGGACCGGGACACCGGGACAAATAGTCTAAAACCGGGACATGTCCGGGAAAACCGGGACGTCTGGCAGCCCTATTTTAGACCCATGGTTTCTTCGGCAAATTTGCTTAAGCAGGGATCGCATGATTTGTTCATTTGTACAGATTTGTCCATTTCCATCGTTACAGAGTGGTGTTGTATGGAAAGTTGTTATTGAACTGAACTCATTCGCGTTAGAAATTTATTGACAACACCCCTCCGTGACTGCCAAATGTACAAGTGAAAAAATCGTGTAATCTCTGCTTTAGAATTACACGTAGAATCCTCCTGTCCTATACGCCTATAGTCGAAAAAATCTCCCATACAAATTGACCCGTCCTGAAGTACATACGTATATCGATGGCTGAGTGGAAGATCGACCTATCTCGGCAGCCAGTTCGAAAACGCTCTATCTCAGAAAACTTTTCAAGAACGCCCTATTTCAGAATTTAATTGAAAAACACCCTATCTCAAAATTCGGTTCAAAAACGCCCTATCACACTTCAAAATGTATTGAAAATATGCTGATATAGGGCGTTTTTAAATCGGCCGCTGATATAGGGCGTTTTTGAAACGAATTCTGAAATAGGGCGTTCTTGAAAAGTTTTTTGAGATAGAGCGTTTTCGAACTGGCTGCCGAGATAGGTCGATCTTCCACTCAGCCATCGAAAACCGGGACATGTCCGGGAAAACCGGGACGTCTGGCAGCCCTATTTTAGACCCATGGTTTCTTCGGCAAATTTGCTTAAGCAGGGATCGCATGATTTGTTCATTTGTACAGATTTGTCCATTTCCATCGTTACAGAGTGGTGTTGTATGGAAAGTTGTTATTGAACTGAACTCATTCGCGTTAGAAATTTATTGACAACACCCCTCCGTGACTGCCAAATGTACAAGTGAAAAAATCGTGTAATCTCTGCTTTAGAATTACACGTAGAATCCTCCTGTCCTATACGCCTATAGTCGAAAAAATCTCCCATACAAATTGACCCGTCCTGAAGTACATACGTATATCGATGGCTGAGTGAAGATCGACCTATCTCGGCAGCCAGTTCGAAAACGCTCTATCTCAGAAAACTTTTCAAGAACGCCCTATTTCAGAATTTAATTGAAAAACACCCTATCTCAAAATTCGGTTCAAAAACGCCCTATCACACTTCAAAATGTATTGAAAATATGCTGATATAGGGCGTTTTTAAATCGGCCGCTGATATAGGG
>NW_016158198.1:124078-134387 GCF_001687245.7 Rhagoletis zephyria | reverse complement strand
TATACTGTTGTGTAAAAAAAATAAGGGCAACCAAAGTCTTGTTAGTTATATAATACTTAACACTATATAAATCCATATTTCAAACTTTTTAGACAAATTAAAAATATTTCACAACAAACTTTGTATTCACAGTTTTTAGAAAAATTCCAGGTGTAGTGCAGTTTTGTAGCTTATTAATAATAAAGTGCAATTTTCAATAGGCTAAGAATTCGAGTTGATTTTTGTTGGAGGAAAAGTGAAGTGATTATCGAAGTGACGACTTTCTAGCACAATTAGGGGTGTAAACCCTATTATATTATTTGTTGTTATCTATTGGTTAATCGTTTATTTTTGATCACAATAAAAGTAATCTTTAACCTTTATTTATTTATAATTATTTTGTTTTGCTGCAATATCTTTAAAATCAGAATGTTTTCGTTGAGGAAAGAAAATCAAAAATTACAGTCCATTAATGATATTAAAACTAGAATGTAATTAGTCGATTATCGATAGTGCTGCAAAAACATCGATGTTTGAAACTATCGATTTTTTGATGTTTTTGCCAATAAAGCAACAACACTATTAATGTGTTATAATTAATGTCTTATAAAATAAATTAAATATTTGCTCTTTAAGGCAATGATCTAGGGTACACTTCAGGTTTTTAGTCTTAATTTTCCGAATTAGAGATCGAGTGGCACTGACAAAATCATTTTTATGAGTAATACCTTCCCTAAATACTTAAGGGCTAACTATAATATGAATAAGCAAGCGTATGCAAACGTGCGAATACACATAAATCCTATTCTGAAACTATAATGTGCTTAACATCAAGTTTCGTCAAGTTTCGCCAAACGTCATTTGCTTAAGGAAAGAGCGATACTGATCGCACCTTCCAAACGGAAACAGCTGTTTGTCCTCGTACGTATGTATGTACATATGTAAGACATGCAGTGTTGCCGCATTGGTGTTTTTTTTCCGAAATTGGTAATTTTTTTCATATTTGGTAATTTGGTAACTTATTTTTCAACTTGGTAACTTTTTCGATTCAGTCCTACATGTAACACAGGTCAAAAGAAGTTCTGGTTCCATATTAGGAAGTGGGCCGTAAGCGTTTCCTTTTACAGAAACACCAGATTATCCTGAAATTTTCGCATGGCGAACAGTTCTTCGGCGTTTCTAGGTTACTATAATTGTGTGATCTACAACAAACTGCTTGATAGTGGCTATTGTTATATCTAATTAAATGTGGCAACACTGAACTCATGTAAGTAAAATATAGGCACCTAAAAGTCTACACTACGTTGCTTATGCATTTGACAGACTTTTCGTTCATTTTCTGACAGTCAGTTACGGCAGCTTATGCATATTATAGTTAGCCCTTTACTGGTACGCTTTTTCGTTAAAATTCAGCTAAACTGTTAACGATTATGAGTTTATTACGCTTTAATTTTTATACTTGTTGCCTGCTCCAAATCAGCAACGGATAAACTTTCTTATGATGGCATATCTTCTAAAAACATCGATAGTAAAAAACATCTATGTTTTCAAAAAAATATTAAAACATCGATACTATTATATCCGATGTTTTTGCAGCTTTAATTATCGATTCGCAGCAACGAAGTCTTCACCAGATACACAGCAACAACGGCATCACCAGATTCACTTAAATGTTTCCTCGTTTTTGAAACGAATTCTGAAATAGGGCGTTCTTGAAAAGTTTTTTGAGATAGAGCGTTTTCGAACTGGCTGCCGAGATAGGTCGATCTTCCACTCAGCCATCGATATACTGTTGTGTAAAAAAAATAAGGGCAACCAAAGTCTTGTTAGTTATATAATACTTAACACTATATAAATCCATATTTCAAACTTTTTAGACAAATTAAAAATATTTCACAACAAACTTTGTATTCACAGTTTTTAGAAAAATTCCAGGTGTAGTGCAGTTTTGTAGCTTATTAATAATAAAGTGCAATTTTCAATAGGCTAAGAATTCGAGTTGATTTTTGTTGGAGGAAAAGTGAAGTGATTATCGAAGTGACGACTTTCTAGCACAATTAGGGGTGTAAACCCTATTATATTATTTGTTGTTATCTATTGGTTAATCGTTTATTTTTGATCACAATAAAAGTAATCTTTAACCTTTATTTATTTATAATTATTTTGTTTTGCTGCAATATCTTTAAAATCAGAATGTTTTCGTTGAGGAAAGAAAATCAAAAATTACAGTCCATTAATGATATTAAAACTAGAATGTAATTAGTCGATTATCGATAGTGCTGCAAAAACATCGATGTTTGAAACTATCGATTTTTTGATGTTTTTGCCAATAAAGCAACAACACTATTAATGTGTTATAATTAATGTCTTATAAAATAAATTAAATATTTGCTCTTTAAGGCAATGATCTAGGGTACACTTCAGGTTTTTAGTCTTAATTTTCCGAATTAGAGATCGAGTGGCACTGACAAAATCATTTTTATGAGTAATACCTTCCCTAAATACTTAAGGGCTAACTATAATATGAATAAGCAAGCGTATGCAAACGTGCGAATACACATAAATCCTATTCTGAAACTATAATGTGCTTAACATCAAGTTTCGTCAAGTTTCGCCAAACGTCATTTGCTTAAGGAAAGAGCGATACTGATCGCACCTTCCAAACGGAAACAGCTGTTTGTCCTCGTACGTATGTATGTACATATGTAAGACATGCAGTGTTGCCGCATTGGTGTTTTTTTCCGAAATTGGTAATTTTTTTCATATTTGGTAATTTGGTAACTTATTTTTCAACTTGGTAACTTTTTCGATTCAGTCCTACATGTAACACAGGTCAAAAGAAGTTCTGGTTCCATATTAGGAAGTGGGCCGTAAGCGTTTCCTTTTACAGAAACATCAGATTATCCTGAAATTTTCGCATGGCGAACAGTTCTTCGGCGTTTCTAGGTTACTATAATTGTGTGATCTACAACAAACTGCTTGATAGTGGCTATTGTTATATCTAATTAAATGTGGCAACACTGAACTCATGTAAGTAAAATATAGCCACCTAAAAGTCTACACTACGTTGCTTATGCATTTGACAGACTTTTCGTTCATTTTCTGACAGTCAGTTACGGCAGCTTATTCATATTATAGTTAGCCCTTTACTGGTACGCTTTTTCGTTAAAATTCAGCTAAACTGTTAACGATTATGAGTTTATTACGCTTTAATTTTTATACTTGTTGCCTGCTCCAAATCAGCAACGGATAAACTTTCTTATGATGGCATATCTTCTAAAAACATCGATAGTAAAAAACATCTATGTTTTCAAAAAAATATTAAAACATCGATACTATTATATCCGATGTTTTTGCAGCTTTAATTATCGATTCGCAGCAACGAAGTCTTCACCAGATACACAGCAACAACGGCATCACCAGATTCACTTAAATGTTTCCTTTTTACTGTAAAATTGAAGATGTATGAAAATTAAAATATAATTGTTATTTTCGTCAAATATTTATTAAATAACTATGAAACTTTATTCACCCATGTGAAAATGAAAATCAAAACGACTTATTCCAAATAACCGATGCCGGAGATTTAATTTATTAGGCGTCTTTTTAGTAGCTTCTTACGAAAAGTTACTTTGCCATACTTACTAGTTGTTAACAGGAATTTTAGAAAACTATTGCTGATTTTGTTTAAATAAATCATTTATTTCAAAGATTTTTTTGATTTATTTTGGAGATGAATATAATTTGTTGAAAGTGAAGTAAAATGAAGTGACGAATTGAGGTCTTCCAATTGAAATGACAGCGGCAGCACTGGTAACGCGGGCAGCAGCAACATTTGTACAAAGTTAGAAATTTGAATTTACAAGGACTTTATTAGATATATGATTTTGCCTTGGGGTATACAACGGTACACATAATACAAGGAATTCCTTTATTTTATTGGAAAACTGCTTAAAAAAATACTGTACTGTAAAAAATTATTTAATTTTGAAATGGAGACACTGCTAAACGAATTTTTTTCGCAGTAGTATACGGTTTCTTGTCCAAAAGAAGATAAGAGCGTTATGCATGCTGCATGCACCTTATCAATTTATTTCAGCCTATCTCTTCTTACTGCGGCAAATACGTTGCGCTCTATCGCAGCATGGTCCTGTAGGCGGCATCTGTTTTCTCTGCAGCTCCGCGGCACTGATCTGCTTCGTAGGAGATGTAAAAACAAGGATAACGAACTAAAATCTTTTGCTTATGCAGTGAACACCTTATTTACCGGACTACTCTATATATGTCTTTATTTATGTGTATCGTAATCAAGTAACATTTATAAATTGCGTTAAGAAATATAGATTTTCATATCTTGATTTTAATTAGATGCATTATATTTTCAGGAATAATTGCTAGGCAGTATCTGATTCTCATTTTGAAGTAATTGGAGCTACAATGAACAGCGATAATATGCAGCAATGGTGGCAAAACACATTTCGTCATCACCATCTACAATATGCCTTCAATCCTCAAAACTTACACGCTCTGCAGTTACCTCAACACAGCGAAAAAATGGATGCAGCGAGGTTAAATCTATTGCCACAGATCGGTAACAACGATTTTGACGATTTTAATAATAATACTTGGAAAAGTAACTCATATGATATAAACTGCAAAGAAGCAAATTCTATATCCTCGCTAACTTTGCTTATAATGATCATATCGTTTGGACTGGTAATATTCGGCGGCGTCCTGGGCAATGCGACGCTATTGTTAACGCTCTGTTCTGCCTCGAAAGTGCGCATGCGAAATCCCTTGTTGCTAGCCGTTTGCCTTGCTGACTTATTGGTAACTGCTATTTCAGCTCCAGTGACGTTTTTAAATGTAGCTTTAAATTATAAGAGTAACTCCTTACCGTTGACAATATGCAAAATCATTCATTATGTGCAGGTAAGAAGAAAAACTATTTTCATATAGTGCAAATATTAATTTTAAGTATTAACAAACTGGCCGTTCGATTTTGCAGGTTATGCCGGTAGCCGCTAGTACCATTTCATTTTTCATGCTTTCTTTGGATCGCTATGCTACTGTGAGACACCCATCTTTAGCACAACTACGCAAGCGTCGCTTTTTGCATGTATCAGTAGCCCTTTTGTCGTGGATAGCTTCAGCTGCTCTCAGTACACCTTTCCTTTTCACCTATAAAATAATGGCTAGAAGTGCAACCAACTTGAATGATAAAAGTATAAAATATCCGATCTCGTCCGAAGTTTTGGCTGGTGCTAGCGAAAACGTTAATATGGGACAATATTTTCATATTGGCACTATTTCACCAAACGTTAGAATCAATTGTATATACGATGCTGGCGCCAGCACTGTTTTAATTTCTTTCATTATTTTCCATACCTTCGCCGTTTTTATTATACCTGCATTGGGTGTGTTGGTAAATCACTATGGCGTACGCCAGAAATTGTGTGCACTCTCTCTAACAGCACGCGCAGCTCATGGTGAATTGCCACTTCCTATGCCTATACTCCGCCGACAAACTCATATGCTCATTGTAACTGGAATTGCGAATGCTCAGCAAGCAGCCACCGACGATAACCCCAATGGACCTGAAATACAATTACAAAATCTGAATCCCAGATCTGATGTTGAGCGTGGTCTAAACTACATGAACTCCACAAACCCTATCTCGCCCAGGTATGTTTTAAATATACAGTGCAAAAGTTTCTGACTCTATGCCATTGCTTGTAAAATTGCTACGCAACGGAAGTTAAACTATTTTTTGGTATTATATTGCGCTGTTTTTTCCTGAAATTTGTTTGTGCTCACTTCTAGAAATTGGCAATTTTATGTAAAAAATACTAGTTTCTGATGTTGAAACTTATCTGGGACTTAACTGTCATTATTGATGTTAACTCTAACTTTGAAAATTAATAGTAAATTCTACCAACAAGCTATTTGTAAGGTTAGCATTAACAGGCGGCCGCTGTGGTGCAGTGGTTAGCAGTGCGCGCTACCAATCTGCAGATCCTGGGTTCAAGTCAAAGTTTTTTCTTAACGGCGGTCACCCCTCGGCAGGAAATGGCAAACCTCCGAGTGTATTTCTGCCATGAAAAACAGCTTCTCATAAAAATACAATACAATGTGTGATAACCACGGTTGCCAACCGTACCGTTTTCAGCGGGACTGTCCTGGATTTAAAAGCTATATCCCGGTCCCGGTACAACACATACCGGGACGCGGAATGTCCCGGTTTTAGGCAAGAAAAACATTTAGATATCTCGTTGTAACAAATTCGTAATATTTGTATATTTTACAAATTCTATTTACTAATCGACAGTATACGCCGTATTTTGTTTGCTACTGCTACAGTCCTGCAGACTGTTTGCTAACAATTTGTGGCAACGCCGTTCAATTAGCTGATAATCGTAAAAAGTTTATTGTTTTCAATATCTTTATTGAGCTTTGTACCACGATTGTTTATTAGGAAAAATTGAAGAGATCACCACATCTCCTCATCAGACTTCTTTTTTCTAGACTTCAGCAGGGATCGAACCTGCGTAGTCGATGTTCAAAGTCAGAAGCGTTAACCACTGAGCTATGTACATCCCGTAAACTCTTGTTGCTAATTAATTTTCCTTATTCAACCAACTACTATCAAGTGCAGCTGATTTGCCGCTATTTCAACTCGATAGCGTGGTTGTTGTTGTAAATTCTATACATCGATTTGCTTATTTGCTTTTTTGTATAGTTTCAGGCAGGCTCTTCCTAAACTATGTATTTGTCAATGTTATTGTGGCTTGTTAACATTTTATTACAACGCTTTTATCAACTTGCAATGTTGTGTGTCCAGAAACTTTCAATGTTGTGGATCCAGAAACTTTCAATGTTGTGTGTCCGACACCATAAAACCTTTGCTTTGAAATGTTCCTATAAAAAGCATAGTGCATAGTGCATAGGGCGACATCTGTAGTGAATAGGGCGAGGTAGATGACATCTAGATGTCGCCCTATGTACTACGTTTGCTACAGCGGAAATAGACGACACGCCATTTCTTTAAATAAAATTAATTGGTGCTCGTTTGTATGTACATACATATGTAAATGCATGTGTGTGCACCTTTCTATTAATATCGTTGAATTATTTTAATATCTATTGCAAAATTTTATTCAGACAGGACTAAAAAGTAGAAAATAAATAATATAAAAAAAACTTTTTAATATACAACGCTTTTATAAATGGANTTCCTAATAAACAATCGTGGTACAAAACTCAATGAAAATATTAAAAATAAAATGTTAACAAGCCACAATAACATTGACAAATTCATAGTTTATTGTTTTCTTTTAAATGTGTAAATTCTTGAAAGTAGATGTAAAGAAAATTGTAATTGTGTCCGGGTTAAAATGAGTGAATTACACAAACAATCCAAAACGCGATTCCTTTTTTAATGACGAATGGATTTTAAGGAAAGAACTCAAGCACGAGTGTAAAGTACGTTCGATACATGATTCAATAATTAAAGGTTTGCTCACTAGTGACATTAGAGCAGTGCACGGACTTCGAAAAAATTTATATTGGTAGATTTTACATACAAAAAATGGTAGAAGTTGGTAGATTTTGTTAAAAGAAACAATATTTTATAGCTTATACTCATATATAAAGGATAAATCAAGGCGAATTCACATAAGGTGGTATTAACTATGCAGCTGGATTTTCGCCTCGATGGTTCTTAATGTCAAAATTATGTATGCATTTGTTATAGTTCTTACTGTCATTATGCGTGAAATTTGTTAGTGTAATTATATATGAATTCGCCTTGATTTATCCAGTTTGTGTATAAACTATCTAATACGGTTTCTTTCAAAGAAAAAATCTACTAATTGTATATAGTAAATTGTATTTTTTATAAAACAACAAAAAATATATTTCACGCCAATAAAACATGAAACAAGAAACATATACATAAAACTGGGTCCGAATCACGCCATCTGTACGATAAAAGGGTTTTCTTACCGACTTGCGTAAATTGCAAGATTACTAAATCGTGGGCACGACAAACGAGTGAAAAATAATCTAGACAAAACTAACGAAAAGACACGTCTGTTTGCGAAGCTGCTCTAATTTTAACTGGTTCTCTTTTTATTTTCCATTTAATGTGTACATAGATTCGGAGTTCGAGTTCCAATACAGTTGCAAGTCTTTCCAGCTCCAATTCAAGTAAGCTTTACAATTTCATAGAAATATTAGGGTAGCTTTGAGTTAACGATTTAACTTGGATTCATATTAAAGCGTTTGACTTATAAACTAAAAATAGAACTGCGGTGATCCAACATCCCGCCCTCCTTGAAAGTATCACTTTCAAGCAGGCAACAGTGAGATTTTGTGAATAGGGCGTCGGATAGTTCCTTTTGTTGTTTTTATGTCAATGACGCGAATTAGCCCATCCTTTCCTGGAATGCAATTCGAAATCCTGCCTATAACCCATTTTTGTGGCGGAACGTGGTCTTCGTGTATTATAACGAGCGATCCACTAGCGATATTTGTCTTGCCCTTGGTCCACTTGGTGCGACACTGCAATTCATTTAAATAGTCATGTGACCAGCGCTGCCAAAAGTGTTGCTTCACGGCTGTGATTCGATGCCAATGGTTTAGGTGATCGATCTGCTTGTACGATTCTGAGTGCTCTGGTAGTGCCTTTAGCGAACACCCAATCAGCAGGTGCCCCGGAGTCAACGCTTCGCAGTCACTTGGATCTGTGGATAGTGGGGCAATGGGCCGAGAATTCAAAATGGCCTCGATTTCAATTAATGCCGTTGACAGCTCCTCAAACGTTAAGCGAGCACCAGAAAGTGTTCGTTCTAAGTGACCTTTGGCTGCCTTCACCGCAGCCTCCCATAGGCCGCCGAAGTGGGGTGCTCTGGGGGGTATAAAACGAAAGTTAACAAATTCTTGTGAACAAAAACTTACTATTTCGGTTTGCGTTTTTGAATCAAATAAGAAGTCTTTAAGGGCAGCTAATTTGGACTTCGCTCCCACAAAATTTGTAGCGTTGTCGCAAAAGATGTCGCTGGGCAAGCCCCTGCGACCGATGAAACGCTTTAGAGCAGCGACGAATACTTCGGTCGAAAGATCCGATACAGCTTCGATGTGTACGGCTTTGCTTGATAAGCATATAAAAATGGCGACGTAGGTCTTGTAAGGTACCTTTCCTCTGATCCGAAGGTATTTATTAATTGGGCCGCAATAATCAACTGCAACTCGTGAAAAAGGTCTGCTCGGAGTTAGTCGCTCTACAGGCAAATTACCCACCATTTGCTCAAGAAGCCGTGGACGGTAGCGTACACAGTGGATGCAGCCATTGACAATGCGGCGAGCGAGATTTCTTGCATTGATTATCCAAAATCGGCGACGGATAAGAGCAATAAGCGTTTTCGGACCAGCGTGGTAGTTTGTGCGATGTAAATGACGAACATAATTTTCGACGAACTGACTCTTCGAAGGCAGAAACACAGGATGTTTTTGTTCTTCTACGAGGTCAGCATTTTTCAAGCGTCCGCCAACCTTCAGTAGCATGAACCCTTCAGTAGAAGAGATAAATGGGTTCAAATACTTCAAAGGTCCTCGAGGCTCGCGATTCGTCTTGACACGATCAATCTCGGCGCTAAAATAATAGCGTTTGATTAAACACACGATGCACCAGAGAGCATGCTGAAGCTCCTGTGGAGTTAACGAGGCCGACTCGAAGGGTCTGTTGAGTTTGGTGTTGATTTTGTTATAAAATCGAAAGATCCAAGATACCACTCGAAGTGAATAAATGTGCGAACTAAATTTTTCGATGACATCAAGCATGTTTGAATGGGCGACAATGCAGAATGCAGATTTGCGTTTTTCCCTTTCAACTTCTGCCATATCTAACTGGTTATGCGCTAGTTTGCATGGCCACTGGTCCTCTGGCAACAACAAAAATGATGGCCCCGTGTACCAGATTGAGTCGTGAAGTTCCTGGACTGTGCATCCCCTGGTCACGATATCTGCAGGGTTATCTTGTGTAGGTACGTATCTCCAAGTACAGCCTTTGGTGAGTTCTTGAATTTCCGCTGCCCTGTTGCCAACGAACGTCGAGAGTGTAGCTGAATGCGAACGTAACCAATGCAGCACAATTGACGAATCGCACCAAAAAAATGTATGTCCGTAGTACTTGCTCATGGAAGATTGTATTTGTTGAAATACCTTTGCGAGTAGGTGAGCACCGCACAGTTCCAACTGCGGCAACGATCGCTTTTTTATCGGTGCGACCCGCGACTTGGCTGTCAACAATCTCACAGTTGTGCGATTGGCA
>NW_016158198.1:115999-123970 GCF_001687245.7 Rhagoletis zephyria | reverse complement strand
CCACAATCGCTCCAATTGCTGCTGTATTATTTCCTCACAAGATAACAAACACGATGCTACGTTGATAGATGCTGGACCATTGGTAAGCGAAGTATCCGATACGCTGCATGAAGTAGCTAGCGACGACGTGAGTGAGGGTGAAATGGATGCTGCGATAACTGTTGGTGAATTGTATTTGCCAGCAACGATCCACCCCAGCAAAGTCTTCTGCAAGATTGGCAGTGATTCCTTTAACTTAATTTGCCCGATGGATAGGACGTTGAAGAAGCAATCAGTTCCTAATAGCAAATCAACTCCCTGCGATTTGTGAAAATGTTCGTCGGCCAGATTTATATTCGCTGGCAAGTTCCAGGATGAAACGTCTATGTCAGGCACTGGTTGATGTGAAATGTGTGGCGTTACGCAAAACTCAAGTGGCAACTCAAAATCTGAATGACGTGATTTGATGGTAGCTATAGCCTTATGCCTTATGGTTGTTGGTGAATTGCCGATGCTTAAAATTTCCACGCGTTGCTTCTTCCTTTGCAGGCGTAGACGTTGCGAAAAACTGTCAGTTATAAAATTTACTTGTGAGCACGAATCAAGTAATGTTCTACCAAGTTCGTAATTGCCTGCAGGATCTCGCACTAATACGATTGCGGTTGCAAGAATTACTTGCTCGAAGGACGAATTACCCAAATGAGTGTGTACAATCGCACTAGCGTCGCGCGATGTCGTTGAACTCACTTCAGATTTTCTACATAGCGACGAATGATGGCGAGCTGAACATGATTTGCATTTGAAAGTCGACGGGCATTTTGAAACGAAATGCCCTGGAGCAAGGCAGTTGTTGCACAATCCAAGTTTCTTTACATTTTCGAAGCGCGAGCCAACATCTAGCGATTTATAACGAGGGAAGTCTTTGATGACGTGTTCGTTGCTGGAACATAGAACACAATTAAACTGGGAACTTGTGATAGAAAAGGCGTGGCGACGCTGTTGATTTGCCTTCCGCGATGATTTGGATTGCTCAAACTTCTGTGACGACGAGTGTGCTGTATCTTGTTTGCCGCTGGAATCAATGGACACAAAATATTGGCAGCGCCTTTCGAGTAGTTTGGCACAATCATTCCACGTCGGCAAGCTCGTAAAATCGAGCGACTCCTTCCATTTTCGTTGAGTGTCTTCATCTGCCTTTCCAATCACAAGATGTATCAGCATTGCGTTGGCTATGTCGCGGTCTGAACCCAATGAAGAAAGTGCGCTGTACAGCGCCGATGCTGTGTCTACAAGATGTCTTAACTGGCTACTTTGTTTAGCTGCTGCCGGAAGCTCAAAGAGTGACGTGATGTTTTCCATGAATATCAAAGTGGGGTTGTCATAGCGCGACTTCAGTCGTTCGAGCGCCTTAGGATAATTCTCGTTGCTAACTTGAAACGCCTTGACGGTGTCGAGTGCTGGACCCTGCAAACAGTTCAACAAATGATTAAATTTTTCTACGTTAGATAAAACCATTTCCCGATCTATTATTTGCTTGAAGGATGTAATGAAGTTGTTGTATTCTGAATATTTGCCACTGAATGAGGGCAGTTTAAGAGCTGGCAATTTGTGCGGATGCGGCTGTGAAACTGACAGTGTTGACTGTAAAGTTGAAGTGTTTACTTCTTCACCCAATTGTGATTCAATTTCAAGCTTGATTCCTATATACAATTCTTCCAGATCGCCACGAGAATTGTCATCAGGGTCCAGCGCTTCAATTTGTGTTTGATATGACAGAATCTGCTTAAAATATGATTCGGCTATTCCAAATCGACACTTTAGTTCCGCAGAAGATAATGTTCGACCATCGCCACGACCGTTTGCATCGATTACACTTTTAATACGGCTGATATTTCGCTTTGTATTTGCACGATGCTGCTGTAATTCCGTCAAGTTCATTTTGANAATGGACACAAAATATTGGCAGCGCCTTTCGAGTAGTTTGGCACAATCATTCCACGTCGGCAAGCTCGTAAAATCGAGCGACTCCTTCCATTTTCGTTGAGTGTCTTCATCTGCCTTTCCAATCACAAGATGTATCAGCATTGCGTTGGCTATGTCGCGGTCTGAACCCAATGAAGAAAGTGCGCTGTACAGCGCCGATGCTGTGTCTACAAGATGTCTTAACTGGCTACTTTGTTTAGCTGCTGCCGGAAGCTCAAAGAGTGACGTGATGTTTTCCATGAATATCAAAGTGGGGTTGTCATAGCGCGACTTCAGTCGTTCGAGCGCCTTAGGATAATTCTCGTTGCTAACTTGAAACGCCTTGACGGTGTCGAGTGCTGGACCCTGCAAACAGTTCAACAAATGATTAAATTTTTCTACGTTAGATAAAACCATTTCCCGATCTATTATTTGCTTGAAGGATGTAATGAAGTTGTTGTATTCTGAATATTTGCCACTGAATGAGGGCAGTTTAACTGACAGTGTTGACTGTAAAGTTGAAGTGTTTACTTCTTCACCCAATTGTGATTCAATTTCAAGCTTGATTCCTATATACAATTCTTCCAGATCGCCACGAGAATTGTCATCAGGGTCCAGCGCTTCAATTTGTGTTTGATATGACAGAATCTGCTTAAAATATGATTCGGCTATTCCAAATCGACACTTTAGTTCCGCAGAAGATAATGTTCGACCATCGCCACGACCGTTTGCATCGATTACACTTTTAATGCGGCTGATATTTCGCTTTGTATTTGCACGATGCTGCTGTAATTCCGTCAAGTTCATTTTGACAGTGTTCAACGTAACAGCTGTCAACAAACGAAGACGACAGCTGGGTGTGAGGGTGCAAATATGTAAGCAAATTAAGTTCAAACGGTGGAAGTCTTTGCTAAGCGTTGTGCTAAATTTTATTGAGATATGTAGTTATGCCAACTTAACGAAGAGCGATGGCTTGATGATTCGTATGGTCGAAGTAGTTAAAGATGACTCGAAGTGTAAATGTTCGCCAAAATGTTCGATAAAAGGGTTTTCTTACCGACTTGCGTAAATTGCANAGACGAATGTGCGCTGTACAGCGCCGATGCTGTGTCTGCAAGATGTCTTAACTGGCTACTTTGTTAAGCTGCTGCCGGAAGCTCAAAGAGTGACGTGATGTTTTCCATGAATATCAAAGTTGGGTTGTCATAGCGCGACTTCAGTCGTTCGAGCGCCTTAGGATAATTCTCGTTGCTAACTTGAAACGCCTTGACGGTGTCGAGTGCTGGACCCTGCAAACAGTTCAACAAATGATTAAATTTTTCTACGTTAGATAAAACCATTTCCCGATCTATTATTTGCTTGAAGGATGTAATGAAGTTGTTGTATTCTGAATATTTGCCACTGAATGAGGGCAGTTTAACTGACAGTGTTGACTGTAAAGTTGAAGTGTTTACTTCTTCACCCAATTGTGATTCAATTTCAAGCTTGATTCCTATATACAATTCTTCCAGATCGCCACAAGAATTGTCATCAGGGTCCAGCGCTTCAATTTGTGTTTGATATGACAGAATCTGCTTAAAATATGATTCGGCTATTCCAAATCGACACTTTAGTTCCGCAGAAGATAATGTTCGACCATCGCCACGACCGTTTGCATCGATTACACTTTTAATACGGCTGATATTTCGCTTTGTATTTGCACGATGCTGCTGTAATTCCGTCAAGTTCATTTTGACAGTGTTCAACGTAACAGCTGTCAACAAACGAAGACGACAGCTGGGTGTGAGGGTGCAAATATGTAAGCAAATTAAGTTCAAACGGTGGAAGTCTTTGCTAAGCGTTGTGCTAAATTTTATTGAGATATGTAGTTATGCCAACTTAACGAAGAGCGATGGCTTGATGATTCGTATGGTCGAAGTAGTTAAAGATGACTCGAAGTGTAAATGTTCGCCAAAATGTTCGATAAAAGGGTTTTCTTACCGACTTGCGTAAATTGCAAGATTACTAAATCGTGGGCACGACAAACGAGTGAAAAATAATCTAGACAAAACTAACGAAAACACACGTCTGTTTGCGAAGCTGCTCTAATTTTAACTGGTTCTCTTTTTATTTTCCATTTAATGTGTACATAGATTCGGAGTTCGAGTTCCAATACAGTTGCAATGATATAAAGTGACAATTCCGTTCTCTTAAATACTTTTTAAATTGCAAAAGCGAACTCGTTACCAAATGCCGTAATCTTAAAAAGATTCCAACACAGATGCCTTGATTCGGACCATGTAATAATTTAAAAAAGGGGTCACACAAGTACTCTCCACTTCAAAATTTTTTGATTAAACTAGACTTGAAGTGCTTGAAATTTGCAGACCATTCAATTGGCAGTCTCCAACAAAAAACATATTGCAAACAAAAATATTTACTGATAGAGATGCAATTTCACTTTTAAATTGATTATCGTCAGAGTTAACTTTTCATTTTTATTTTAGGTGTGTTGGATGACAAAATCTGCATGGGCGTAGCCCCTAAACTCCAAATCGTTTCCTATATATTCAAAAATAGTACAAGGAAATGCTAGCTCGATAAGTTGCCCCCCCCCCCTTCCCCCCTCTAACTTTCAAGTTTTTTCCTATGTATACATATACTATATATAAAATCATACAATGCTAACCAAATAATTTGTAAATTTTCATAATTAAAAATGTGAATATGTGGATTATCCGGTTCTGTTTCAAGTTATTTTCGCTAACTTCAAAGTAATTCCATTTAAGAAGGGTAAAAACTTGGCTGTAGTCGACAATGAGCGAAGAAATGGATTGAACGGTAAACTGATAATTAAATTTATAGTTCAATTGTTTATTACTCTGTCTTTACGTTTGTGTCTTCTAAGTGTACATCGAAAGTTTGTATGAGAGAACAAATGTGAGATTATTGATAAAACTATAGACCGGTTTGGTGAACAGCCAAGACGTTTACTTCTTAGGTAATTACAGCTTAAAACGATGTATACATTTTTAGTTTATCTTACAAAATTGCAGAGGTATATTACATAATATACCAGAGGTTCCCAAACTTATTTTTCTCGTAGACCCCTTTCAAAACTTTACAGGTTTCGGTGGAACATCTGATGCTCATTTCTAAAATATTCCCAAAGCTCATCAAAAATTGTGAAGATTAAATATAACGATTTAATTTTGCATCGCGGGTGAGTTCCAAAACTGATTCGGAGTGGCAAGCATACAAATAAAATATTTTCTTGTGGTCTATTTAATAAAATTATGTGATTATACACTTGCAAGTTTTAAAAAAACAGAGCTCGTAAAGCCATGAAAGAACTATCTCGCTCTGAGGAGTTGTATTTTTTAAGAGCAATAAATAAACCCCTCAAATGTTCGGCTCACTCGTGAATTTGCATGTGATGTATTTTTCAAATAGTTTATTTGTGTTGATGGCATAATTTTTATTTTTATCGCTCCGAGTTTTGAAGTGATGCAAAAAATATTCATCACTCGCATTTTTAAAACACAAAACTTGAAACAACAAAACTGCAAAGCTTTTATGCCAAACTTCAAATTCAGAAACTGACAAAAAACAAAAGAACGAATCTAGATAAATCGATGATAAGCAAACAAGCAAGCAAGAAACTCAAGAAGTGTTCCACCGTCTCATCCTCTTCAAAGCAGGATGGGAAAATGGAGTTGTCATTTACGCCTACTACAGTCAGGTGTTTGTCCCACGTGAAGTGACCAGTCAGCAGTCCCGTCTTCTAAGTAAGAGGATAAAACTATATAGACCTTCTGAGAGTGAAGGCACCATGAGTTTTGCCCACCTGCATCCACTCGATGGCTCCCAGTCATTGCTGAGCGAAGTATCCACCCAGTTTCTGATGGTGGCTTCGATGGCCGAAGTGGGGAGTGCTATAACTGGTTACGGATCGAGGAATGCCTGGTCAGATGTCTCATTTCCAGGCACTCAAGAGTTGCCCGGCACCCAGAGTAAAGGAAGCTCGTTATCTTTACCAACATAATTTAGTCGAGACTTGCATTGCCGAACTAGTTTGGAAGTACTTAGATAGAGGGCTGACCAATGCCTTAAGTGCAGCTTGGCTGTATCTGTAGACAGTTTTGGAGCCATCAGTGAAGATTCGACAATGTGCAACTGCGGGCTTATTGCTGGAATGTCTTCAACAAAGGTAATGGTGGCGTACTATCCTGTATCATTGAAGTGCTCAAATATCTGCCGCCGGCAATTTCCGTATCGCCCCACTCAGTGTTATACCAACATCCGTTTCTTTTTAGTCTGCAGGTGTCCTTTAAGGCTTCCTGACGTATGATGACACAAAGTAAGTTCACCAGTGCGTCAAGAGCACTACACATTAAACTTAAATAAATAGGCTATCAAGCAACCAATTTGGTTGTTCACTATTGAGACCAGATGATTTTTCGTGGACCCCCACATACAACTCGTGGATCACCATATTTTTTCACGCCAATGTAGACCCCTGCAGAGTCTCCCGTGGACCCCTGGGGGTCCACCTAGACCACTTTGGGCATCACTGTAGTATCCGGAAAATTTATTTTTATTTTTTATTTAGAATAACGTTTTGTCCGGCTATTTGGTATTCAGGTATGTAGAGCTATGAATTTAAAAAATACATCAGGTTTTAGTTGAGATATTCGCCTTTGACCACTATGCTTGGCAAATTTCCCAGAACAGCAAAGCTTGTGCCATTCACCTGGGAGTGGCCAGAAGAGTTTTATTTGCTTACGGTTCAAATCGCAGCTCAATTCGTCCGGATATTTATATCCACTTATCCCCCCATGCGCTGGGTTCGGGTCCCTGCACGTTACAACCCTACCCAATGAAAAAAACCATGCCTCGGATGATATCCCCTTCTTTTGATGGCGATTACGGCTTCGGGGGTATGCACCTGAAATATCCGGACCCATAGTAGGTTCCTCGGAAAAATAAAGACTGACATCACCGTCATCCATAAAATGCGATGGACGGGGTAAGTCAAGGAAATCGTGACAGATTTGTCTCATTTTCCGATTGTCTCGTAACCGATTTGCCTCATTATCCAATTCGGCACATATCTATACTAATTACAGTGACGAGCAAAACTGTAACATGGTTTAACACTTTTTGTTTCAGCCACCGCTATATTTCCAAGTTCTAACGACTTTCATACTTTTGCTGTATATTCTTGTTGGTACATCCCTACTCCCTCTCTCATAATGAGTTGAAGTCAATACAACAACAATAAAAAAACCAGCAGACAAAAATGTAAATTAAGGCAGATGTTACAGTTTTGCACTCATACATTTTTTAGAACTTTTTAACAATTTTCACAAAAAAAAAGAACTACTAACACAATGTTCAGTACTCTTTTGCTTGTTTCAGTTCCTGGAAACGATTGGATCTGGAGGTATATCCTTAGTTTGCTTTCACAGCTCATGTAATCGATTTTACGGACTTGGATGCTTAGTAATCTGTGCTTTTAGTTGTTTTCGCAAATTCTCAATGAGATTCATGTCCGCGGATTGTGGAGGTCATTTGAAATTAGCAAATTTTTCCTTTTGTATCCAGTCTTTGCGAATATGTGCAGTGTGTTTAGGGTGATTTTTCAGCAGAAACTCTCATTTTTTCGACTACATCTTGCAAATTTTGTTGAAATATGAACAGATATTGTTCCTCACGCATAATGTGTACTAACAGACCAAGAAAATTTTTGAAATACAACGCCAAACTATTATTGACCGACCACTGTTATTCACAGTTTGCCTTACATGCTGCGCATGGGCTTAATTTGGGTCTTTTACCCAATACCATGCCCGGCCATCTGATTGAAAGCGATTAATTTAGTCTTTTCGGACCAAATAACCTTCAAATGAAATTTAAAAATAGGTTTTTTATTGCATTCAGAACGGCCTAACATATCCCAATAGGCAACGGTTCGGTTTTCGTGCGATGCAGCGAAATGCTGCCACACTCGCACATGTATTATGATCAAATTTGCTTTTTTCTTCTTTA
>NW_016158198.1:103586-112566 GCF_001687245.7 Rhagoletis zephyria | reverse complement strand
TCATTAATGCTAATATATGCTAAAAAGCTACTTACGTACTAAATTTTAAGCAAATCGGACTATAATAAGATTTTTTCGAATAGACCGGTCCCTGGTCCACCTACCCTAAAACATGGTGGTTACCGAAAGCTCTTTGTATACAAAATTTCNATGCTAATATATGCTAAAAAGCTACTTACGTACTAAATTTTAAGCAAATCGGACTATAATAAGATTTTTTCGAATAGACCGGTCCCTGGTCCACCTACCCGAAAAAAGTAAAATTTTGGTGGTTTCCGAGAGCTATTTGTATACAAAATTTCATGAAAATCGGACCAGTTGTTCGCGAGATTACCTGTTACAAAAAAAAGGGACTTCTCTTTATATAATTAGTATAGATTGGTAACGGTAGGGGCAATATCTACTCTTGCACAAAAAGAGCTGCAAGGTGGCGCTGGAGTCGACTTATTGGTAAAAATCGTCAAGTGAAGTCAATCGGAGACACTAAAGATCAAAGTTAAATTACCACTGTTAAATCGATTACCAGAAGGTTGGCGGTCCTTGCTTTACGGCGACTAAACAGAATAAAGACTATTCTTGATAAATGCCTACAAATACAATTGTAAGACTTCTAATGTATTTCGTCTGAAATAAGTATATGTATATCAGACTTGTGAAAAATGCATACAATTGATGCATTAATTTTTGATATTTAATGTAAATGAAAATTTCAATGCATTAATTCCGAAGAAATAACGCTAATGATTTTTTTTTGTATTAACATTAAAATGTTTAAATGAATACTATTGCAATAATTTATTGCATTAAAATTATAACAAGCTCTAAAAACCCATTAACTAATTTTATTTTGAAGTAAAAATTCTTTGCTGACGTTGAGGGTAGAATTTTAAGGTCAAAAAAGATAGTGACGGACGTTAGGGCTGGTTTTCACTATGCCAAGTTCAATAGCATTTGTCGTTAAATAGGTAAAATCACATTGTCAAATGGAACTAAAAAACGGTTTATTGATTGATTTAGATCAGAGTAGCTCCTCAGTCGTGTACATGCGCTGCTAAACTGGCTATCTGTCTGTTTTTGGCTCATACTTAATATATGTAATCGGTATGCATCAACAATTAACATAAAAATCTACAAAAGCACTCTGCGTTGCATGCACATTGGCTTTCATTTTCATAAAACATCTAACAATGTTTAGAAGAATTTTTCTACAAATACGCATAATATAATGAGGCTGAAAAAACTATTAGTAATTATTCCAAGTCCTTCCAAAAGAAGTTATTTGTATTTTTTTTGAATTCAGTCTTGAAAAGAAATTATGGATTCATATCTTAATAGATTGACGCTTACACATATGTTAGTGTTTGGCCGAGCTTCTCCTCCGATTTGTGGCGTGCGCCTTGATGTTGTCACACAAAGCGGAGGGACCTACAGTTTTACGCCGACTCCGAACGGCGATTGTATTTTTATGAGAAGCTGTTTTTCATGGCAGAAATACACTCGGAGGTTTGCCATTGCCTACCGAGGGATGACCGCTGTTAAGAAAAAACCTTTTTCTAAATTTTTTTGCGATGTTGCTTTGACCAGGGCTTGAACCCAGGCGTTGCGGAGTGGAAGCGCGCACTGCTTACCACTACACCACAGCGGCGGATTCATATCTTAGTGTAGTATAATCCTCATTATTTTAAATAATATTAAAAAAGTGACAACTAAATCGATGCATTAACACCGCTGGAAATATGAAAATTTCGAATTCCGTCCGATCCGTGAAATAAACTGAATAAAAAACAAAACCTTAAACTGTACTTAGATTTTTTGTTGTTTTCCGAGCATATTTGGAAGCACATTTACTAATGTTTTAATTTATCTAAGCGCTTAAAATAGCTTTCTTCTTGCTTATTTTCTTCGGTCCTGCTCATCACCACTTTGTAGTTTTTCCAGAATACTGGTTAATCAAAGAAATGAAAAAGTTAAAATTTTGTGTGCGTGGCATGCATAAACAAAGAAAGTTGTAGGTATTGAGGCAAAATTGTTTTGAAGTTGCAGTTATAAAGGTTAAAATTTTTTGTTTTAGAGACTTGTATTAATCAAGGAATTGCACGTATTGAAGGTTGCGTTACAAACAATTATAAGGCTCAAACTACGAAAAACGCTTTTTTATACCTTTTGTCCAGATTGTGAGGGGTATTCAAAATTCTAGGTATGCATATTTTTTGTGCATCATTAGATCTATAACTTTATCAGTCACACAGTGTTATTATCCCTACGAAATCCTTGACGGTGGTACCGGGTGGGGAACGGTACATGACGGTAGGAAGTTTAGTTTGGGTTAAAGCCTCACACGCCCGGGGTTAGGTTTTCAATGCTTCCTCCTCGCACAAAAACATGTGCAGTAAAAAGTTATTTATTTAAATCGACGAATAGTTTTATATCAACTTTTGTGAACTTCTAAGTATTTATGTGTCTGTGTACAACATAGCTCTATTGGTTACAATAGTTTTAAGCTATAATACCAATTTTTAGTAATAATTATTGGTTTCGAAAAAAATGTATAGCCCCCCTCCCTCCCCAAATTTCGTTCTGGCTACGCCGATAAAAATCTGTATACACTGCGTTCATTTAAATCTCTTTCTTTTCTTTCCGGAAAATATTGGTAGATTTTTAGCCTTTGTTGGTAAAAATAGTAGAAAATAGATTACAATTAAAAAGTTGGTAGATCTAGTGTTAAAGTCCGTGCACTGCATTAGTTTGACACCCCCTTACAAAAGCTTTGCACACACACACGAACCCACACACAGTGCTTTACTAAGGGTACCGATTTTGTCAAGAGGGAGCGAGAAAACTGTTTTCTGAGCAAACCTTTTATTATTGAATCATGCGTTCGATAGTCTTTTTTATGAGAAACTGCATGAAAAAAATTACCAAAACTCAACTCGACTTTTTACCAACTTCAAACTGGCACTTAGTTATAGTACATTGCCAAATTGTGTGCAAATTTATTGAATTTTCCTGAGTTGTGCACAAGGCATATCGATTTTTTTTAATGTTTTTGTTGTAATATAAACTATATTTTTATACAAAATTCGCAGAAAATTTTAATAAAAAAATTATCCATACATTGTAAAAAATTCTCTGTTCCAATAATTTAGTGCGTCTCTGTACTCTGGTCCAAAAATGTATGGGAGAAAAGTAAAATCGGAAATTTAATGCTCTCACCCCCTAGGATTGTTCTATACCGAAAAAAATATACCCCTGTTTTTTTATTTTAAAATCAAAATATATTTAGAGGTCGCTCAAAGCGCTCAAAGTTTCCCATGTATTTTGTATGGGGAAAAAAAGACTTCGTAGAAATGGCATAGAATCCATGGAAATCAAAATTTTTCAATTTGAAAACTCTGCTTCTCTTCAGAAGACTTCAGAGAATAATGCCCAATTGTTTATTTAAACGTTTTTTAATTTAAACTATTTTTTCTTTTTTTCTTTTGTATATTTCTGTTTGTATATTTGATTTTTTTTTGGGATATTTCGGAGACCCTTAAAAAATAGTTAAAATTAAAAAATGTTTAAATAAACAATTGGGCATTATTCTCTGAAGTCTTCTGAAGAGAAGCAGGGTTTTCAGATTGAAAAATTTTGATTTCCATGGATTCTATGCCATTTCTACGAAAAGTCTTTTTTTCCCCATACAAAATACATGGGAAACTTTGAGCGCTTTGAGCGACCTCTAAATATATTTTAATTTTAAAATAAAAAACAGGGGTATATTTTTTTCGGTATAGAACAATCCTAGGGGGTGAGAGCATTAAATTTCCGACTTTACATTTTTTGGACCACCCTACTGTACATACATAAATTAAGTGGGGAGCAGAAATGAGTAAATCCTGATTTTTGTTAAATATATATTTCGTGCTTTAACCAATCCCATATAAAGCAAACTTTCTACGTTTATAGAGAGCTTTGAAAAATTCAACAAATTTTTGTTAAAATTTTTACCTTTTGCAAAGAAAATTAACAAATCAATGCCAGGTTTTATAAATTGTACTTTTTATATGAAAAAAAACCACAAAATAAAAAAAATTTAAAAATCAACGCGATTTTTCAGCCATTTCAACATTTTAATGAAAGTTTGTTTAATTTTCCAAAGCTCTGTATAAGGTTTGAAAGTTTTATTTATATGGCTTTGGTTAAAGCACGAACCATATTTTTATAAAAAAATAACAAACAAATTTTAGGTTTAAAAACCTTGCAAATATTTAAAAAAAAAATCACCATTTCCTCATTTTTGCAGCATATAAAGCATTGAAATTGATGTCGTTTAATATGTTAGCTTACCCATAATGTAATAAACAAAGTGAAAGCAATATTTGACGTACGCTTATTTTCGTATATTTGTTTACATTAACCCTCTTTCGGCTTAGGCTTGGAACCGAATTCTGAGATAGGGCGTTCTTCAACAAAATTCTGTTATAGGGTGTTTTTCAATACTTTCAATATGTTTTTCAGAATTTATGCGAGTTGCACTAGAAATTTCCTTTTTTCTCGATTTTAGCAAATAAATTAGTCATAAAACCGTATTTTTTTTGTGAATAACTATTTACTGATATTTACACATATAAATAGTATTGAGGAAGGTCTCAAAAGATTTCCCTATATATGTATATATGTATACATTATGATTAAGGATTCTTTCTCAAATTAATTACTTCAAATCAGGTTCATCTATTATTACTAAATTGGCGAAAATATAAATTTTATGCGAAACTTCACATCTGTTTGGCGCACTGCGGTTGTAGTTATTGGACGCTATTTTCACGATATGCCTTTGCACTAATGCATGTGAGAACATACCCACACTTTGATCATTACCTCTCCTCTGATGAAATAGCAGGCAGCATCTTTGATGGTACTGCATATGGATCGAGGCGTCTTCTCTTGGCATTAATACTTGCATAAATGATATCATTCGATTTGAAGTGCAGAGCGCAAACTTTCGATGATCCAGCTAGTTTAACACCACACGCATTCATCCAATCCCTTCCTTGTGTAACATCTTCCTCATTGTTGTGGGTGCTTCTGCATAAACACAAATATATGTACCATCCGTCCTTTATTTTAAAGGACAGTCCTTTATTTAACTTCCTGTCCTGTGAAAACGTCTCTTATAAAATAAAATCAAAACCTTCGCCAGTTTGTTTCGCAATCGGTAATTTTTACACAATATATAAAGCACAGGGAAAGTTGTGCCCAGGATCGTGTTGCACGCTGAGTTTCCAGTTCCCATGAAAGAAAACAATAAACCACCTGCTGCACAGTGGTTCAAAACTGGCATTCATTCACTTAATTTTTCACTTAATTTTATTAATTTTTCGTTTTTTATAAAAGCCTGCAATATTTGCAAGAGACCAGTTAAACCTGATTTCTAAATTTTTTGATTATATTAAATTTTTTAGTGCAAATTGCAGAAAAAGGAGCAATTTTGAAGCAAATGTATTCTCCTGTTCCAGTTAATAAATGTTACATAACGAAAACTAGTTGAAAACAATTGCATGGTTCTCCCAAAACAAAAAAAAATTGAAATGTTATAAAAAAATGTTCACCAAAATAAATATTTTTTTTTTGGTTTTTAGTAAAAATTGGTTGAATGAATGCTCCTGTGGATTATGAACATTGACTTCCAATTTCGAACCACTGTGTACTGGCTTCGTCGTGCAGTATGAATTAAGGTAAACGCATATTGGTAGCAAAGGATGGCGAAGTCCTTGAAACGGATTTGGCTTAATTTTTCGGTACAGCAGGGGAACTTATACAATTAAATAATATAATTAACTGGAAAATATTTGATTAAAATTACGACATGGGTATGGCATTTAAAACGATTTTTTCTTTTTTGTTCTTTAATTTCTAAAACAATTATTTTTTTATTTTGAAATTTATTTATAATTTTGCTAGTTTCAAATGGATTAACGCAATGACAAAACCGTTGTCATATAAGCGTATAAAGAAAAAGGCGTGAGTACTAGGTACTCATGAAATTTGATGTGTATACATATGCGAACGGCAAAGCATAAAAGTACGTTTACATATAAATATAATCTCAAACAAAGCTCGTTAGCTGTCAAATTGGTTGTGCTTGTTATTCACACAACTCGAGGAAAAGTTAAACTTCTTCTCTGTGCCACCGTGGTCACTTTTCTTTTGCAACACATATTAGGCCATTTAAATATATTTTAACTGAATATTTTATTAAAAATACCTTTACAAACCTATTTTCCTTACTAGCGTCAATTTTTGTTTACTTTAACATTTGACATTCCTCCTCTTCTTCACAAGTATAATCGATAAAACTTGGTTGGACACCGAAAAGTTATCGGTTTAATCTGAGATATTTTTAGTTATAATTTTGCATGGCTAATCTCTTTTTCTAATAACAGATTAGGGAGTTAAGCTCGAAAATTAGAATAATCTTTTTATATGTAAAGATATTATTAGGCGATTCAGTTACATACATACAAATGTAGGTTAGGTTAGAAATTAAACATTAATTTCACTTAATTTTATTCATTTTGCTGATTTAATATTTTTATTCATTTTCATTTTTAATTCTTTTAATACATGACATTATCGGTATGATTGATAAAATATACTTGTGACTCAAGGGTGTTAAAATATCTTGGAAACACCGCATATAGGTAGATTTTCAAGTTTTATGCGACGAAAAATATTTTATTGCCTCTATCTACTCAGAATTGTTTATCAAATGTAAAATTGAAATAATTTGTATTACAGATAGGTTATATTAATAAAACATATATATTAGCCAATAATTTACTATTTAAATATATTGACTACCTTTATTTATAAAATGTGTGTACACTATCATTGGTTAATTAGTTTTTGCTTTCAGAATCTTCGCTGGCCTCAAACTATTCCTTTGTCACATCTTTGACAACGGATTTAGAGGGTAACAGCAGCTTTATTGTGTCTGGGGAAAACGATTTGATATTTTTTCTTTTTTTGGTTATGAACCGAAATACTGCTTAAAAACGAGTCCGAGCTCACCAACAGCCGGTTATATATGTCACGGTTACATACTTCACGAGAAAACTTCCGGGAATAATTTTCTCGATAGTGTTTGTTGTGGGCCTCTTGAGCCTCCCCGATAATTGTCCTATTGTTAATAAGGAATTAGTATCTTGTGCATTGTGGGTTTCATAGGTTGCCATGCCGTCATCGATTCGCCACTTCTCGCTCGCTATGTTTGAGTTCCGGTCGCTTAACGAAAAACTTTGCATGTGAAAGCAACAACAAAGTTAGCTAGCACGGATATACGATAGCAAGTTTGGTTGAACCTCATTGAGTTCGTTCGTTTCGCCACTTGCTAACTGATGGCGAATCGATGACGGCTAATAATCAATTGCAGCGCATTTCCACTTACTATGCATATGCCTAAATGTATGCAACCATTTGGCAAGCGAACACAGGGTGCTTCTAATGAAAATAAAAATTTTATGCTGAAATACACATGCTAAGCCCTTCGAAATTTTGTGCTGGGATATGCGTTACAGCTTTGCAAATTTTACCCCTACCGAAACCAAAGATGTATACACATCAATAAATATGTCATATACTGATTTCACTTTGCTTATTACACTATGAGTTTATCTACCCCTTTCCTAACATTGTGTGTCCCGGTTTCAAGAATGCAAAAGTTGGTAACCCTGGTGATAACATCAAGGCGCACGCCACAAATCGGATGAGAAGGTGGGCCAAATACTAACATGCGTAGGCGCCAACCTATTATTATTAGTTATTATTATTAACAGCATCGAAGACACTTAATTCTTAGGTGGATTTTTATATCAGAAGCTGAATCTTGTGAAAATTGCAGATAAAGGGTATTGAATATAAGCCCTCGTTATGCTTTATGGCCCTTAACTTATTTATTTTAAATTGATAAGTTAAGGGCCCTTAGCCTACTGCTTTATATACATATACACGGTGTCCAAAAAGTACCACGACAAACTTAAGGAGAAGGTAGGTGGGGGGGTGGGCTCCCTGATAAGAACTTATCTTATATAAGTGTCACCGTTTCTGAAATAAGTATATATGTATTGATATTTTTTTTAATAAAAAAAATCGGGCCTCTTAGTGTGTTTTCTTTAACTGCATGTACAAACAAAGTTATAATTCTTAGTTAATTTTTTCTGTAAAATACTTCCAGATAGTTTCTTTCCCATATTCAAACGCAATGTAGTTAAAAGATATAAAGGAAATTATTTCAAAATTAAGGCTATTTTGGGATTTTTAACTTTTTGATATTTTATATATTATAGCCGTTTTGTGGGTAAAAGCTGAGGCACGCTAGAATGTAATTCGTGAAATTGGAGCCTTCGAACATTGTGTTGTTGATACTATGCGGATATTCACCTAATTTGCGGGGAAGCTTGCTATAATACCAGAGCTGCTCAAAAACTCTATGCGGAGCGATACCCCAATCGTTGGCATTCGGATCATGAAGTTTTCTCCCGGACTCATAGAGTTATCAGAAGGTAAGTAAATTTACACGTTTTTTGTTTAAAGTCTTTCTTCTTCTAAGTTTCATTTTTTCTTTTCTTAAGGTCGCATACCTGGAAGACGTGAAGGCGAGACGGGACGTCCTGTAATGGTAGATGTTGTAGTTGTGCTAGAGAAAGTGGAACTAGGTCCATTGACTTCAGTGGGAATGATAGAAAGACAAACTGTATTACCAAAAATTTACGGTTCACAAAGCTTTAAAATATAATCAATTTCATCTCTACCACATTCAACGTGTTCAGGGTCGTCAAGCGAGGGATTACCAGGCGAGGATTAGATTTTGCCGCGAAATTTTGCGAATGTATGCATCAAACCCCAACTTGCTTAATAAAATAACTTGGAGCGATAGATTATCATGCAAACATGATGGTTACTTTTATTTACATAATCTTCATAGTTGGCAGATAGA
>NW_016158198.1:103291-103561 GCF_001687245.7 Rhagoletis zephyria | reverse complement strand
TATGGTTCCTGATTAACTATGTTATTTACTGGTGATCACTTCTTCAATAAAATACAATATAGAAAAAAGTCATCTGACTTCCAACTAAGTAAAAGATAACTGTCAAATGCAAAACTTAGAGTGATTGCAAAACTGTAACATCTGCCTTAATTTACTTTTATTACTTATTATTTAATTACATTTTTGTCTGCTGGTTTTTTTATTGTTGTTGTATTGACTTCAAATCATTATGAGAGAGGGAGTAGGGATGTACCAACAAGAATATTCAAC
>NW_016158198.1:102813-103117 GCF_001687245.7 Rhagoletis zephyria | reverse complement strand
CCAGGGACCGATCTATTCGAAAAAATCGAATTTACGGTCCGATTTGCTTAAAATTCGGTGCGCGGGTAGCTTTTTAGCATATATTAGGATATATGGTCCATTTTTTCCATGAAGTGGGCCAGGGACTGATCTATTCGAAAAATTCGTATTTACGGTCCGATTTGCTTAAAATTCGGTACGCAGGTAGCTTTTTAGCATATATTAGCATATTGATCCATTTTGTCCGAGAAGTGGACCAGGGACCGATCTGTTCGAAGAAATCGCATTTATGGTCCGATTTGCTTAAAATTCGGTACGTAGGTAG
>NW_016158198.1:96952-102788 GCF_001687245.7 Rhagoletis zephyria | reverse complement strand
CCATCCGTCACAAAAAAATTGATAGACATAGCACTTGTTATTGACGGTAAGTATCACAAAATAATGATGGGCAGGTAATAATGTACCCGTGTACTATTTAGCAGGTCATTGGTCGGTAACAACAGCAACTTAAATTTAAATTTACTAATTACATTATAGCGTGTCTCAGTCCCTTACCCAAAAAACGGCTATAACTTTCTTTCTGTTTTTAAGATGAAATGGCGTTCGTTGGTCATCGCTTCACGTGAGAAAGGCAGGACCGATTTGGCTAATTACAACGCTTTTATCAACTTGCAATGTTGTGTGTCCAGACCACCATTTATACTATAAATATAGCAAAGGTATTTATGGCAAAGTCTAGATATCAACCTCGTCGTAGGTATCTTGTCAAAGACTATAGATGTCGCCCCGCAAGGAGAAGTAAAATATTGCGCCTAAAAATATGCACTACATGCGCTACAGCGAAAACGGACGACATGCCATTTCTTTAAATGAAATTAATTCCTGCTATATGCACATACATACATGCACATGGATGTATATTGGGGTGGTCCAAAAATGCATGTGAAAAAGTAAAGTCGGAATTTTCGTGCTCTCACCCCCAAGGATTGTTCTATACCGAAAAAATAGAATCCCAATTTTTTTATTTTGAAATCAAAATATATTTAGAGGTCGCTCAAAGAGCTCAAATTTTTCCATGTATTTTATATGGGGGAAAAACAACTTTTCGTAGAAATGGTAGAGAATTCTTAAGAATAATTATTTTTCTATCGGAAAACCCTGTTTATCTGCAGGGGACTCCCAGTAATAACAGCCAATTGTTTATTTAGCCATTTTTTCATCGCAACTATAATTAATAGGTCCGCCAAAAACCTTCAAAAACCCAGGAAAATTCAATGAGGAGCCCAATAAAAAATCGTTAGTATTAAAAAATGGTTAAATAAACAATTGGGTATTATTGGGTATTCTGAAGAGAACCAGAGCTTTCCGATCGAAAAATATTGATTTTCAAGCATTCTATACCATTTCTACGAAGAGTGGTATTTTTTCATATAAAAATACATAGAAAACTTTGAGCGCTTTGAGCGACCTCTAAATATTTTATGATTTCAAAATAAAAAATAGGGGTATACTTTTTTGATGTATTATGGAACGAATTTCCGTCATCCCTTGTCAAATTTGGTTTGGAGACAAACCAAACCAAATTTGACAAGGGATGACGGAAATTCGTTCCATAATACATCATACACCCACCCTGTCGGAAACAACAACAACCAAAAAGGTATACTTTTTTCGATATATAACAATCCTAGGGGGTGAGAGCATCCCAATTCCGACTTTACTGTTTTTGGACCACCCTAATGTATATACTCAACGTGAGCATACAAAATTTTGTTGCATAGTCTTCTGTTCTCTTTTCACTGCAAGTTGAATTATTTTAATATCTATTGCAAAATTTTATACAGACAAGGCTAAAAAGTATAAAAGAAATAAAATAAAAAAAAACTTTTTAACTTACCACGCTTTTATAAATGGACTAAAAATTAGAAAATAATATGTCTCAGTCCCATAGAATTTGTTTTGATAACTTTTGAAAATTTGCAAAAGTCATTATAAACAATTTATGAGATTTAAAATGAAAAGCGAAAAAGTTTATTTATTTTATTTATTTTTACCAGGGACGTGAACCGGTTTTGAACCGGACAGCCGCTTTTTTCTATTAATTAACTGAACCATTAACCGAACCGAAATTTTCCACAAATGTTTGATCCGAACCGAAAACCGAACCACTTTCAATAAAGGTTTAAAGGTTCGTTTCAACCAATTTTCAATAGATAAATTTACCCACTTTTTTTTTTATTTATATTCGAAATTGCATGAAAATTGGAAAACAGGAATCTATAAGCTTATCCAGGCAAAAAGCTACCTACGTACCGAATTTTAAGCAAATCGGACCATAAATACGATTTCTTCGAACAGATCGGTCCCTGGCCCACTTCTCGGACAAAATGGATCATATATGCTAATATATGCTAAAAAGCTACCTTACATACCGAATTTTAAGCAAATCGGACCGTAAATACGATTTTTTCGAATAGATCAGTCCCTGGTCCACTTCTCGGAAAAAATGGACCATATATCCAAATATATGCTAAAAAACTACTTACGTACCGAATTTTAAGCAATACGGACCATAAATGCGATTTTTTGGAATAGATCGGTCCCTGGTCCACTTCTCGGAAAAAATTGATCACATATGCCAATACATGCTAAAAGGCTATCTGCGCACCGAATTTTAAGCAAATCGGACCGTAAATTCGATTTTTTCGAATAGATCGGTCCCTGGACCTCTTACCAAAAAAAATGGGTCATTAATGCTAATATATGCTAAAAAGCTACTTACGTACTAAATTTTAAGCAAATCGGACTATAATAAGATTTTTTCGAATAGACCGGTCCCTGGTCCACCTACCCGAAAAAAGTAAAATTTTGGTGGTTTCCGAGAGCTATTTGTATACAAAATTTCATGAAAATCGGACCAGTTGTTCGCGAGATTACCTGTTACAAAAAAAAGGGACTTCTCTTTATATAATTAGTATAGATTGGTAACGGTAGGGGCAATATCTACTCTTGCACAAAAAGAGCTGCAAGGTGGCGCTGGAGTCGACTTATTGGTAAAAATCGTCAAGTGAAGTCAATCGGAGACACTAAAGATCAAAGTTAAATTACCACTGTTAAATCGATTACCAGAAGGTTGGCGGTCCTTGCTTTACGGCGACTAAACAGAATAAAGACTATTCTTGATAAATGCCTACAAATACAATTGTAAGACTTCTAATGTATTTCGTCTGAAATAAGTATATGTATATCAGACTTGTGAAAAATGCATACAATTGATGCATTAATTTTTGATATTTAATGTAAATGAAAATTTCAATGCATTAATTCCGAAGAAATAACGCTAATGATTTTTTTTTGTATTAACATTAAAATGTTTAAATGAATACTATTGCAATAATTTATTGCATTAAAATTATAACAAGCTCTAAAAACCCATTAACTAATTTTATTTTGAAGTAAAAATTCTTTGCTGACGTTGAGGGTAGAATTTTAAGGTCAAAAAAGATAGTGACGGACGTTAGGGCTGGTTTTCACTATGCCAAGTTCAATAGCATTTGTCGTTAAATAGGTAAAATCACATTGTCAAATGGAACTAAAAAACGGTTTATTGATTGATTTAGATCAGAGTAGCTCCTCAGTCGTGTACATGCGCTGCTAAACTGGCTATCTGTCTGTTTTTGGCTCATACTTAATATATGTAATCGGTATGCATCAACAATTAACATAAAAATCTACAAAAGCACTCTGCGTTGCATGCACATTGGCTTTCATTTTCATAAAACATCTAACAATGTTTAGAAGAATTTTTCTACAAATACGCATAATATAATGAGGCTGAAAAAACTATTAGTAATTATTCCAAGTCCTTCCAAAAGAAGTTATTTGTATTTTTTTTGAATTCAGTCTTGAAAAGAAATTATGGATTCATATCTTAATAGATTGACGCTTACACATATGTTAGTGTTTGGCCGAGCTTCTCCTCCGATTTGTGGCGTGCGCCTTGATGTTGTCACACAAAGCGGAGGGACCTACAGTTTTACGCCGACTCCGAACGGCGATTGTATTTTTATGAGAAGCTGTTTTTCATGGCAGAAATACACTCGGAGGTTTGCCATTGCCTACCGAGGGATGACCGCTGTTAAGAAAAAACCTTTTTCTAAATTTTTTTGCGATGTTGCTTTGACCAGGGCTTGAACCCAGGCGTTGCGGAGTGGAAGCGCGCACTGCTTACCACTACACCACAGCGGCGGATTCATATCTTAGTGTAGTATAATCCTCATTATTTTAAATAATATTAAAAAAGTGACAACTAAATCGATGCATTAACACCGCTGGAAATATGAAAATTTCGAATTCCGTCCGATCCGTGAAATAAACTGAATAAAAAACAAAACCTTAAACTGTACTTAGATTTTTTGTTGTTTTCCGAGCATATTTGGAAGCACATTTACTAATGTTTTAATTTATCTAAGCGCTTAAAATAGCTTTCTTCTTGCTTATTTTCTTCGGTCCTGCTCATCACCACTTTGTAGTTTTTCCAGAATACTGGTTAATCAAAGAAATGAAAAAGTTAAAATTTTGTGTGCGTGGCATGCATAAACAAAGAAAGTTGTAGGTATTGAGGCAAAATTGTTTTGAAGTTGCAGTTATAAAGGTTAAAATTTTTTGTTTTAGAGACTTGTATTAATCAAGGAATTGCACGTATTGAAGGTTGCGTTACAAACAATTATAAGGCTCAAACTACGAAAAACGCTTTTTTATACCTTTTGTCCAGATTGTGAGGGGTATTCAAAATTCTAGGTATGCATATTTTTTGTGCATCATTAGATCTATAACTTTATCAGTCACACAGTGTTATTATCCCTACGAAATCCTTGACGGTGGTACCGGGTGGGGAACGGTACATGACGGTAGGAAGTTTAGTTTGGGTTAAAGCCTCACACGCCCGGGGTTAGGTTTTCAATGCTTCCTCCTCGCACAAAAACATGTGCAGTAAAAAGTTATTTATTTAAATCGACGAATAGTTTTATATCAACTTTTGTGAACTTCTAAGTATTTATGTGTCTGTGTACAACATAGCTCTATTGGTTACAATAGTTTTAAGCTATAATACCAATTTTTAGTAATAATTATTGGTTTCGAAAAAAATGTATAGCCCCCCTCCCTCCCCAAATTTCGTTCTGGCTACGCCGATAAAAATCTGTATACACTGCGTTCATTTAAATCTCTTTCTTTTCTTTCCGGAAAATATTGGTAGATTTTTAGCCTTTGTTGGTAAAAATAGTAGAAAATAGATTACAATTAAAAAGTTGGTAGATCTAGTGTTAAAGTCCGTGCACTGCATTAGTTTGACACCCCCTTACAAAAGCTTTGCACACACACACGAACCCACACACAGTGCTTTACTAAGGGTACCGATTTTGTCAAGAGGGAGCGAGAAAACTGTTTTCTGAGCAAACCTTTTATTATTGAATCATGCGTTCGATAGTCTTTTTTATGAGAAACTGCATGAAAAAAATTACCAAAACTCAACTCGACTTTTTACCAACTTCAAACTGGCACTTAGTTATAGTACATTGCCAAATTGTGTGCAAATTTATTGAATTTTCCTGAGTTGTGCACAAGGCATATCGATTTTTTTTAATGTTTTTGTTGTAATATAAACTATATTTTTATACAAAATTCGCAGAAAATTTTAATAAAAAAATTATCCATACATTGTAAAAAATTCTCTGTTCCAATAATTTAGTGCGTCTCTGTACTCTGGTCCAAAAATGTATGGGAGAAAAGTAAAATCGGAAATTTAATGCTCTCACCCCCTAGGATTGTTCTATACCGAAAAAAATATACCCCTGTTTTTTTATTTTAAAATCAAAATATATTTAGAGGTCGCTCAAAGCGCTCAAAGTTTCCCATGTATTTTGTATGGGGAAAAAAAGACTTCGTAGAAATGGCATAGAATCCATGGAAATCAAAATTTTTCAATTTGAAAACTCTGCTTCTCTTCAGAAGACTTCAGAGAATAATGCCCAATTGTTTATTTAAACGTTTTTTAATTTAAACTATTTTTTCTTTTTTTCTTTTGTATATTTCTGTTTGTATATTTGATTTTTTTTTGGGATATTTCGGAGACCCTTAAAAAATAGTTAAAATTAAAAAATGTTTAAATAAACAATTGGGCATTATTCTCTGAAGTCTTCTGAAGAGAAGCAGG
>NW_016158198.1:89078-96927 GCF_001687245.7 Rhagoletis zephyria | reverse complement strand
TGTTAAACATGGTAATACCTAGCATGTTTGTTTACCATGTGACAATATCAAATGTAAAGACCCATCTCATTTGACAGACACTTGACCCTCAACCTTGCGCGTTGTTACACTTGACACTTAAACTTGCGCGTTATTTTTTTGTTTTTTCGAACCGTTGAACCGAACCGAAACCCCGGTTCAAAGATCAAAAAAACCGCTTTGATGAACCAATCCAAAAGTGCAGAAACGGTTCGAACCACCGAACCGACAAAATTTTTCATCCGGTTCACGTCCCTGATTTTTACCTCGATTTTATTGGCTTGGGATGTAACTATGTAATAATGATGCGTCCAAAAGATGCAGCAATTTCCATTCTCAAGTTGCGTACTTACTGGCGGTCCGAATAAAAATTCTTTTAAATTCCGAATTGACTAATTGAAGATGGTGGGGCAAGGCCACATTTCATAAACCTCGTTTACTATTTTTTCAGCAAGAAGAAATTAGATAACACAAAAAAATTTAAGTACATAAATGCAAATAAATTAAAGAAAAAACTTTTCAATAAAACCACCACGCTTCTAACATCCTTAGGACCGGGTTGTAATGGAAGTAACTGACCGGAGTGAACTGTCTCATAACACTGGTTTACAGCAAAAATGTTCTATGGATGCACTATCCAATTCCCTTGTAGAGTTCCTCGGTGATTCCGAAAATCGAGATAATTTTTCCAATGGATAACTTTTCGAGATATATGCAATTTACGGTTATACAGCTTTAAAAAATAGTGGTTTCACTTAATCACGTATATCTTACGAACCAATTGAATAATTGTAATACGAGATGAAAGCAAATAAAATTCTCCATAAACCGTATATATGTATATAACTTTTTCCTCACCGTTTATGAGAAATTAATTAATCATTTCTGACAGGCTGACTGCCAAAACGTCAATTGCTTTGATAAGTACAAAGTATAATGTCCCATAACGCCGAAACGCATTCGAAAAGTTATCGAAACGCATCGCTAGAACAATGAGCGCATCAGAACAAAGTCGATGCTTCGTTTGTTTTTGGTAACCATTGGTGTTTTAAAAATGGAAATATTTAGAAAAATTGTTCATTGCTAAATTGAATATTTAAAATATGCAATGTATAAGGATGTAATGTGTCGCAACTATGCATATGCAAACAGTTTAAATACCGCAGTATAACAGTTTCCAAACAATGTATTGATCAGTGTTGCCGCGAATCATTTTTAGTGGTAGCCAAATTCCTTTAAAAAAAGGCTAAAAAAGAGCTAAAAAAGTCGTTGTGGCTAAAAATGGTAGCTAATTTTTTTAATTACATATACATATCACAGCGCACGGCAGTGCGCGCGAGTGTCGAAAGCAGCCACAGTAGCATGCTGAAATGACTCGCTTATAGTTTTCAGATTGAAAAATTTTGATTTCCATGGATTCTATGCCATTTCTACGAAAAGTCTTTTTTTCCCCATACAAAATACATGGGAAACTTTGAGCGCTTTGAGCGACCTCTAAATATATTTTAATTTTAAAATAAAAAACAGGGGTATATTTTTTTCGGTATAGAACAATCCTAGGGGGTGAGAGCATTAAATTTCCGACTTTACATTTTTTGGACCACCCTACTGTACATACATAAATTAAGTGGGGAGCAGAAATGAGTAAATCCTGATTTTTGTTAAATATATATTTCGTGCTTTAACCAATCCCATATAAAGCAAACTTTCTACGTTTATAGAGAGCTTTGAAAAATTCAACAAATTTTTGTTAAAATTTTTACCTTTTGCAAAGAAAATTAACAAATCAATGCCAGGTTTTATAAATTGTACTTTTTATATGAAAAAAAACCACAAAATAAAAAAAATTTAAAAATCAACGCGATTTTTCAGCCATTTCAACATTTTAATGAAAGTTTGTTTAATTTTCCAAAGCTCTGTATAAGGTTTGAAAGTTTTATTTATATGGCTTTGGTTAAAGCACGAACCATATTTTTATAAAAAAATAACAAACAAATTTTAGGTTTAAAAACCTTGCAAATATTTAAAAAAAAAATCACCATTTCCTCATTTTTGCAGCATATAAAGCATTGAAATTGATGTCGTTTAATATGTTAGCTTACCCATAATGTAATAAACAAAGTGAAAGCAATATTTGACGTACGCTTATTTTCGTATATTTGTTTACATTAACCCTCTTTCGGCTTAGGCTTGGAACCGAATTCTGAGATAGGGCGTTCTTCAACAAAATTCTGTTATAGGGTGTTTTTCAATACTTTCAATATGTTTTTCAGAATTTATGCGAGTTGCACTAGAAATTTCCTTTTTTCTCGATTTTAGCAAATAAATTAGTCATAAAACCGTATTTTTTTTGTGAATAACTATTTACTGATATTTACACATATAAATAGTATTGAGGAAGGTCTCAAAAGATTTCCCTATATATGTATATATGTATACATTATGATTAAGGATTCTTTCTCAAATTAATTACTTCAAATCAGGTTCATCTATTATTACTAAATTGGCGAAAATATAAATTTTATGCGAAACTTCACATCTGTTTGGCGCACTGCGGTTGTAGTTATTGGACGCTATTTTCACGATATGCCTTTGCACTAATGCATGTGAGAACATACCCACACTTTGATCATTACCTCTCCTCTGATGAAATAGCAGGCAGCATCTTTGATGGTACTGCATATGGATCGAGGCGTCTTCTCTTGGCATTAATACTTGCATAAATGATATCATTCGATTTGAAGTGCAGAGCGCAAACTTTCGATGATCCAGCTAGTTTAACACCACACGCATTCATCCAATCCCTTCCTTGTGTAACATCTTCCTCATTGTTGTGGGTGCTTCTGCATAAACACAAATATATGTACCATCCGTCCTTTATTTTAAAGGACAGTCCTTTATTTTAACTTCCTGTCCTGTGAAAACGTCTCTTATAAAATAAAATCAAAACCTTCGCCAGTTTGTTTCGCAATCGGTAATTTTTACACAATATATAAAGCACAGGGAAAGTTGTGCCCAGGATCGTGTTGCACGCTGAGTTTCCAGTTCCCATGAAAGAAAACAATAAACCACCTGCTGCACAGTGGTTCAAAACTGGCATTCATTCACTTAATTTTTCACTTAATTTTATTAATTTTTCGTTTTTTATAAAAGCCTGCAATATTTGCAAGAGACCAGTTAAACCTGATTTCTAAATTTTTTGATTATATTAAATTTTTTAGTGCAAATTGCAGAAAAAGGAGCAATTTTGAAGCAAATGTATTCTCCTGTTCCAGTTAATAAATGTTACATAACGAAAACTAGTTGAAAACAATTGCATGGTTCTCCCAAAACAAAAAAAAATTGAAATGTTATAAAAAAATGTTCACCAAAATAAATATTTTTTTTTTGGTTTTTAGTAAAAATTGGTTGAATGAATGCTCCTGTGGATTATGAACATTGACTTCCAATTTCGAACCACTGTGTACTGGCTTCGTCGTGCAGTATGAATTAAGGTAAACGCATATTGGTAGCAAAGGATGGCGAAGTCCTTGAAACGGATTTGGCTTAATTTTTCGGTACAGCAGGGGAACTTATACAATTAAATAATATAATTAACTGGAAAATATTTGATTAAAATTACGACATGGGTATGGCATTTAAAACGATTTTTTCTTTTTTGTTCTTTAATTTCTAAAACAATTATTTTTTTATTTTGAAATTTATTTATAATTTTGCTAGTTTCAAATGGATTAACGCAATGACAAAACCGTTGTCATATAAGCGTATAAAGAAAAAGGCGTGAGTACTAGGTACTCATGAAATTTGATGTGTATACATATGCGAACGGCAAAGCATAAAAGTACGTTTACATATAAATATAATCTCAAACAAAGCTCGTTAGCTGTCAAATTGGTTGTGCTTGTTATTCACACAACTCGAGGAAAAGTTAAACTTCTTCTCTGTGCCACCGTGGTCACTTTTCTTTTGCAACACATATTAGGCCATTTAAATATATTTTAACTGAATATTTTATTAAAAATACCTTTACAAACCTATTTTCCTTACTAGCGTCAATTTTTGTTTACTTTAACATTTGACATTCCTCCTCTTCTTCACAAGTATAATCGATAAAACTTGGTTGGACACCGAAAAGTTATCGGTTTAATCTGAGATATTTTTAGTTATAATTTTGCATGGCTAATCTCTTTTTCTAATAACAGATTAGGGAGTCAAGCTCGAAAATTAGGATAATATTTTTATATATAAAGGCGATTCAGTTACACACATACAAATGTAGGTTAGGTTAGAAATTAAACATTAATTTCACTTAATTTTATTCATTTTGCTGATTTAATTTTTTTATTCATTTTCATTTTTAATTCTTTTAATACATGACATTATCGGTATGATTGATAAAATATACTTGTACATATATACTTGTGACTCAAGGGCGTTAAAATATCTTGGAAACACCGCATATAGGTAGATTTTCAAGTTTTATGCGGCAAAAAATATTTTATTGCCTCTATCTACTCAAAATTGTTTATCAAATGTAAAATTGAAATAATTTGTATTACAGATAGGTTATATTAATAAAACATATATACTAGCCAATAATTTACTATTTAAATATATTGACGACCTTTATTTATAAAATGTGTGTACACTATCATTGGTTAATTAGTTTTCGCTTTCAGAATCTTCGCTGGCCTCAAACTATTCCTTTGTCACATCTTTGACAACGGATTTAGAGGGTAACAGCAGCTTTATTGTGTCTGGGGAAAACGATTTGATATTTTTTCTTTTTTTGGTCATGAACCGAAATACTGCTTAAAAACGAGTCCGAGCTCATCAACAGCCGGTTATATATGTCACGGTTACATACTTCACGAGAAAACTTCCGGGAATAATTTTCTCGGTAGTGTTTGTTGTGGGCCTCTTGAGCCTCCCCGATAATTGTCCTATTGTTAATAAGGAATTAGTATCTTGTGCATTGTGGGTTTCATAGGTTGCCATGCCGTCATCGATTCGCCACTTCTCGCTCGCTATGTTTGAGTTCCGGTCGCTTAACGAAAAACTTTGCATGTGAAAGCAACAACAAAGTTAGCTAGCACGGATATACGATAGCAAGTTTGGTTGAACCTCATTGAGTTCGTTCGTTTCGCCACTTGCTAACTGATGGCGAATCGATGACGGCTAATAATCAATTGCAGCGCATTTCCACTTACTATGCATATGCCTAAATGTATGCAACCATTTGGCAAGCGAACACAGGGTGCTTCTAATGAAAATAAAAATTTTATGCTGAAATACACATGCTAAGCCCTTCGAAATTTTGTGCTGGGATATGCGTTACAGCTTTGCAAATTTTACCCCTACCGAAACCAAAGATGTATACACATCAATAAATATGTCATATACTGATTTCACTTTGCTTATTACACTATGAGTTTATCTACCCCTTTCCTAACATTGTGTGTCCCGGTTTCAAGAATGCAAAAGTTGGTAACCCTGGTGATAACATCAAGGCGCACGCCACAAATCGGATGAGAAGGTGGGCCAAATACTAACATGCGTAGGCGCCAACCTATTATTATTAGTTATTATTATTAACAGCATCGAAGACACTTAATTCTTAGGTGGATTTTTATATCAGAAGCTGAATCTTGTGAAAATTGCAGATAAAGGGTATTGAATATAAGCCCTCGTTATGCTTTATGGCCCTTAACTTATTTATTTTAAATTGATAAGTTAAGGGCCCTTAGCCTACTGCTTTATATACATATACACGGTGTCCAAAAAGTACCACGACAAACTTAAGGAGAAGGTAGGTGGGGGGGTGGGCTCCCTGATAAGAACTTATCTTATATAAGTGTCACCGTTTCTGAAATAAGTATATATGTATTGATATTTTTTTTAATAAAAAAAATCGGGCCTCTTAGTGTGTTTTCTTTAACTGCATGTACAAACAAAGTTATAATTCTTAGTTAATTTTTTCTGTAAAATACTTCCAGATAGTTTCTTTCCCATATTCAAACGCAATGTAGTTAAAAGATATAAAGGAAATTATTTCAAAATTAAGGCTATTTTGGGATTTTTAACTTTTTGATATTTTATATATTATAGCCGTTTTGTGGGTAAAAGCTGAGGCACGCTAGAATGTAATTCGTGAAATTGGAGCCTTCGAACATTGTGTTGTTGATACTATGCGGATATTCACCTAATTTGCGGGGAAGCTTGCTATAATACCAGAGCTGCTCAAAAACTCTATGCGGAGCGATACCCCAATCGTTGGCATTCGGATCATGAAGTTTTCTCCCGGACTCATAGAGTTATCAGAAGGTAAGTAAATTTACACGTTTTTTGTTTAAAGTCTTTCTTCTTCTAAGTTTCATTTTTTCTTTTCTTAAGGTCGCATACCTGGAAGACGTGAAGGCGAGACGGGACGTCCTGTAATGGTAGATGTTGTAGTTGTGCTAGAGAAAGTGGAACTAGGTCCATTGACTTCAGTGGGAATGATAGAAAGACAAACTGTATTACCAAAAATTTACGGTTCACAAAGCTTTAAAATATAATCAATTTCATCTCTACCACATTCAACGTGTTCAGGGTCGTCAAGCGAGGGATTACCAGGCGAGGATTAGATTTTGCCGCGAAATTTTGCGAATGTATGCATCAAACCCCAACTTGCTTAATAAAATAACTTGGAGCGATAGATTATCATGCAAACATGATGGTTACTTTTATTTACATAATCTTCATAGTTGGCAGATAGACAATCCTCAAGAAATGAAAAGAGGTCGCTGATAGTACCAGTACAAAATAAATTTATGGTGCGGTATTTTCAATTGCCAGATATTGTTACCTGCCACCAACGCACAACTCCCACTGTTATTTAAAGCTTCTTCAGGAATGTTGTCTTCTCACTATGGGCGTGAAGTAAAAGCTCATTTAGACGAAAGTTAACCTCGAGGGATTGAAAGATCTGAACAATAATGTGCGAGTAGGAGGTCGCCAATTTTGAGCATATTTTGTCAATAAACGAATAAATTTTTCTTCAAACAACTCATGTATATTTTATTTTACGTGAACCCACAGTATACAGTAATCCAGATAGACAAAACAAAAAATGTAAATATGCTTATTTGACAATTTGTTTGAATATGTTGGTTGATATTTTTTCACAGTTGTCGTTTTCGTAAACCAAAATTTAATATTTTCTTAGAGGCTGCATTTCTTTATTCATTTTGAATATTTGGAATAAATTTTCTTGATTACTTATTCTTTAGAACGTTCCTGATGATATGTTAACCAGTGATGGGCAAAATTGTATTTACTAAGTATTAAGTACTAAGTACAAAAGTATTTAGGTATTTTGTGTTGTTGTNGAATTTTCGATACTATTTCGGGGTTTTCGGGAATATTTCGAGATTTTCGAAGCTATTTCAGAATTCTTTAGGGATTCCCGGAAACTTTGTTTGAGATTTTGGGATTCTCGGAACTAATATCGGGATTTTCTAGAGTATGTCGGGACTATTTACGAATTTTTGGGACTTATTTCGGACTTTCGTTTCTGTTTCGAGTTTTTTGGGACTTTCGAGATTCTCGGAACTAAAATCCGTATTTTGGGGACTAATTTCGGGATTTTTGTGACTTTCGGGATTTTTGGGACTCCGGGACTGTTTTTGGATTTTTGGAACTCATTTTGAATTTTTGGGACTTTCGATACTATTTAGGGATTGTCGGGAGTAATTTCGGTATTTTTGGGACTTCCGGGTCTATTTCCAGATTTTTGGGACTTTCGGGACTATTTCGGGCTTCTCGAGAATAATTTCAGATTTTCGATGTA
>NW_016158198.1:50812-83666 GCF_001687245.7 Rhagoletis zephyria | reverse complement strand
TTTTTTTTTTGTTAAACATGGTAATACCTAGCATGTTTGTTTACCATGTGACAATATCAAATGTAAAGACCCATCTCATTTGACAGACACTTGACCCTCAACCTTGCGCGTTGTTACACTTGACACTTAAACTTGCGCGTTATTTTTTTGTTTTTTCGAACCGTTGAACCGAACCGAAACCCCGGTTCAAAGATCAAAAAAACCGCTTTGATGAACCAATCCAAAAGTGCAGAAACGGTTCGAACCACCGAACCGACAAAATTTTTCATCCGGTTCACGTCCCTGATTTTTACCTCGATTTTATTGGCTTGGGATGTAACTATGTAATAATGATGCGTCCAAAAGATGCAGCAATTTCCATTCTCAAGTTGCGTACTTACTGGCGGTCCGAATAAAAATTCTTTTAAATTCCGAATTGACTAATTGAAGATGGTGGGGCAAGGCCACATTTCATAAACCTCGTTTACTATTTTTTCAGCAAGAAGAAATTAGATAACACAAAAAAATTTAAGTACATAAATGCAAATAAATTAAAGAAAAAACTTTTCAATAAAACCACCACGCTTCTAACATCCTTAGGACCGGGTTGTAATGGAAGTAACTGACCGGAGTGAACTGTCTCATAACACTGGTTTACAGCAAAAATGTTCTATGGATGCACTATCCAATTCCCTTGTAGAGTTCCTCGGTGATTCCGAAAATCGAGATAATTTTTCCAATGGATAACTTTTCGAGATATATGCAATTTACGGTTATACAGCTTTAAAAAATAGTGGTTTCACTTAATCACGTATATCTTACGAACCAATTGAATAATTGTAATACGAGATGAAAGCAAATCAAATTCTCCATAAACCGTATATATGTATATAACTTTTTCCTCACCGTTTATGAGAAATTAATTAATCATTTCTGACAGGCTGACTGCCAAAACGTCAATTGCTTTGATAAGTACAAAGTATAATGTCCCATAACGCCGAAACGCATTCGAAAAGTTATCGAAACGCATCGCTAGAACAATGAGCGCATCAGAACAAAGTCGATGCTTCGTTTGTTTTTGGTAACCATTGGTGTTTTAAAAATGGAAATATTTAGAAAAATTGTTCATTGCTAAATTGAATATTTAAAATATGCAATGTATAAGGATGTAATGTGTCGCAACTATGCATATGCAAACAGTTTAAATACCGCAGTATAACAGTTTCCAAACAATGTATTGATCAGTGTTGCCGCGAATCATTTTTAGTGGTAGCCAAATTCCTTTAAAAAAAGGCTAAAAAAGAGCTAAAAAAGTCGTTGTGGCTAAAAATGGTAGCTAATTTTTTTAATTACATATACATATCACAGCGCGCGAGTGTCGAAAGCAGCCACAGTAGCATGCTGAAATGACTCGCTTATATATACACGAGATTTGGAAGTTTTTAACCAGACGTCCAATCGACATGCTTGAGATATCGTTGGAAAGGTCTTGCAGAGTGTGTCCAGAAAATGTATTCAAGCTTCGTAAACGATTAATATATTCTTAAAAATTAGGCTAAAGTGTTGCGGAACAAAAAACGTGTTTTTTCTTTTGCCGGTTTAAGGGGGCATGAGGGTACACCCAACATATTTAGTGTTATTCTATAGGCCAATACCTTTCAAAAGATACCTTATATATTAAGTTCCGGCTACTAGTTGGAAAGAGATAGAGGTAAATGTGTTTTGGTTCGTGTCTCTACTACGAGATGCTTTGGTATGTATGTGGCGTCTGTACATACCTTCCAGCGTTGCCACAGACACAAACTTCTTCCTACCAAAAATTTCCTACCATAACCAACCAAAACCTACCAAACATTTTTTTGAGTTTTAATATATTTTTTTTCAATGTCAAATTTTTTAAAAACATTGCTAACATAACATTTAGTAAAACTAAAACACAGCTAGTACAGTACAATAAAAACAAATTAACTGCGTATAACAATTCATTTTACTGTACATACATACATATCGTCATTGGATACGAATAAAGACGCGAGTTCAAAAGTTGACTGCGAAAAAAGACGTGTAAAAAATTTCGGCGAAGAAGAACTCTTAGGGCCGGTTACTCAATGTCTGGTTAACACTAATCTTCGGTTAACCATCTCTATCGACGTGTTCGACTCCATGCATACAACAGGGAGTCGGTAACGTCGATAACTATGTTTAATCGTAGTGTTAACCAGACATTGAGTAACCGGCCGTTAACATAGGCGAGGGCAAAGAAAGACGCGCTAACCTCTTTGACGCCGAAGAAAAACGAAGACTTATTTTCGCGGTCAACTATGTTTGCGAGTATACGAATTTTAAAAAAAGAGTTTTTTCCGGAATGATGTTGAATCCATGTTTACGAGTCTTTTTTCGCAAATTTTTATCACGCATCCTTTTTCGGCGTCAAAACACCCGAGCGTCTTTATTCGTGTCAAGTGACTATATTATTATTATTACGTCGGAAATACCCGCGTTGCGACCTAAGAAGATATATTGTGCTAAATCCTAATTGTAATCGCTCCAACCTTAGGCTATTTAAAAAGCTCAGCACTTTGGACAAAAATTTTAGATGGAGAAGACAATACTTCTCCAAGGTGCATCAATCTACTATCCATGCTTTGTGGACAGAATATACTCTGGGCCCACGAAACCCACATCAGTCTTTACAGAAAGACCCTTTAATTCAATCGGTACGTTAACTTCCAGTGTGCTTTCAGGTAGCCAGTAAGAGTTTTAAGTTCAAGATATCTTTCGGAGTTCCTCCTCTTTGCAGTCAGCCGTTTCGTTGCCTTAAAACCCTTCATGTCCCAGAACCCTTCACAGAGGTACGCTATTGTGGGCTCCCAGGTGGTTCAAGACTTCACAAGCCTTGATGCCGTTTAAAAGACTCTATTCTGGCCTCATTTGCCTTTTACGATAAAATTCGCGAACACAGACTTCGACTGCGAAGACCTCCGCCAAGAATATAGTTGGGTACAAGCCCATTGGCAGACTTTCCTGGAATCGTGGTCCAAGTACGCCATAAAGTATACATGGATGTTCGTATTGTATATTGGCAATAATAAGGCTATACGTTTGTACTGAGGAATCATGTTTGCGGCCGCCGTTATACGAACGCACCGGTGAAATATTAAGGTAACTGTTACTCGTAGTCCCGAAACCTACAAAAATCCAATCAAGCCTACCAACCTACCAAATGGAAAAAAACCTACCAGTTTTGGTAGGAAAAGCCCATGTTTGGCTACACTGGTACCTTCATTTAATTTTGTTCAAACTTTCAGGAATTAAAGTACAAAAAAAAACTAAGAAGGCTTTGTTCCAGGATGTCTTGATTCGTATGCCTTTGTGGGCGTGGCTGCTGCCTGAAATTCGAAAAAAAGGCAATTTTTTATACTACCACTGAGGTCGCACTACTCAGTCTATGTCATTGATGTAGATATCAGGAGAAGGCTATTCAAACAAGCTATCTAACGCTATCTTTTGTGTTTATAAAATATAAATATGTCATAACGTTATCGCCTGAAAACAAAAAATCGGGCAGCTGAAAATATACATTTCGGGCATTTTCTCAAAAACTGGTCAGTCGATTTTATTCTAAGTTTCCACAAATCTAGCCCAGAACCTTAGCTTTTATCTGGTGTACAGCTTATATCTAGGAAAACTCTTGTTGTGGAGATATTGCGATTCAAATTGAAAAAATGTCGCTCCAAAAATGGTAAAATGGTTAAAAATTAACATATTCGTCTAATTTGGTTTCTTAAGATATAAAAATAACATACGCAGTTGCCTGAAAAAAATTGCCACTTAAACCGAAATTCCTTGCAAATCGGGGAAATTCCCGCGAGTTGACAAGTTGAAGGATGCAGCTGTGCTAAGCACTTCGTACATGCCTTGGAAACCGCAATTTGTGTGTACTTTAGAGTTTTTTTCAGTCACATGCCAAAACAGTATATAACTATGCTATATGGGTTTATCACCCGCACTTAACCTACCTGGGATGACGCGTACTATATCACCTACAGTTGTACATAAATATATATGTAATGTGCCGCTACTACTTACATAAAATGTATAAATTGCCACTGAGCAAAACTACTTGAGAAAAAAGCATTAGCTTAATAGCACGAGTGCAACATCGTACACGTGATAGAATTAAAACTTCTTAACATGTGTGCGCCCCACACCCGGTAGAAATCTTAACAAAAATAAACTACGAGACTATCAGACGAATACAGTTGTTTATTGTATCCAAAGTTGGTACCAAGTTGCTAAGTTCTTATCATTTCTCATATTTTTATTTTATTTATTTTTTTTCGACACATCGAGTTGAATACATAATTTAGATTTAGATAATATTTTCAGCAATTTATTTGAGAAAAATAAAACATTTAGATTATTGTTTGTATTTTCGTCGATTTTAAATTTGCTACCCCAAAATAATTNTACACTGGTACCTTCATTTAATTTTGTTCAAACTTTCAGGAATTAAAGTACAAAAAAAAACTAAGAAGGCTTTGTTCCAGGATGTCTTGATTCGTATGCCTTTGTGGGCGTGGCTGCTGCCTGAAATTCGAAAAAAAGGCAATTTTTTATACTACCACTGAGGTCGCACTACTCAGTCTATGTCATTGATGTAGATATCAGGAGAAGGCTATTCAAACAAGCTATCTAACGCTATCTTTTGTGTTTATAAAATATAAATATGTCATAACGTTATCGCCTGAAAACAAAAAATCGGGCAGCTGAAAATATACATTTCGGGCATTTTCTCAAAAACTGGTCAGTCGATTTTATTCTAAGTTTCCACAAATCTAGCCCAGAACCTTAGCTTTTATCTGGTGTACAGCTTATATCTAGGAAAACTCTTGTTGTGGAGATATTGCGATTCAAATTGAAAAAATGTCGCTCCAAAAATGGTAAAATGGTTAAAAATTAACATATTCGTCTAATTTGGTTTCTTAAGATATAAAAATAACATACGCAGTTGCCTGAAAAAAATTGCCACTTAAACCGAAATTCCTTGCAAATCGGGGAAATTCCCGCGAGTTGACAAGTTGAAGGATGCAGCTGTGCTAAGCACTTCGTACATGCCTTGGAAACCGCAATTTGTGTGTACTTTAGAGTTTTTTTCAGTCACATGCCAAAACAGTATATAACTATGCTATATGGGTTTATCACCCGCACTTAACCTACCTGGGATGACGCGTACTATATCACCTACAGTTGTACATAAATATATATGTAATGTGCCGCTACTACTTACATAAAATGTATAAATTGCCACTGAGCAAAACTACTTGAGAAAAAAGCATTAGCTTAATAGCACGAGTGCAACATCGTACACGTGATAGAATTAAAACTTCTTAACATGTGTGCGCCCCACACCCGGTAGAAATCTTAACAAAAATAAACTACGAGACTATCAGACGAATACAGTTGTTTATTGTATCCAAAGTTGGTACCAAGTTGCTAAGTTCTTATCATTTCTCATATTTTTATTTTATTTATTTTTTTTCGACACATCGAGTTGAATACATAATTTAGATTTAGATAATATTTTCAGCAATTTATTTGAGAAAAATAAAACATTTAGATTATTGTTTGTATTTTCGTCGATTTTAAATTTGCTACCCCAAAATAATTGATATCAAATAAAACACCTCTTCGAGGTAAAATTTTCGAGTGACGAAAGCTGAACTAGAAACACAAAATTTATGATATCAATTTCGTGACGAGAATTATACGCATTTTTTGACTGCCTTGGAAACGCACGGAAAATTTTTTTTTGTTTATTTGGAACGTGGCGAAATTCCGTTTCCTGCTAGAAACTCAAAATAAAAAACAGAACTCTNTACTACCACTGAGGTCGCACTACTCAGTCTATGTCATTGATGTAGATATCAGGAGAAGGCTATTCAAACAAGCTATCTAACGCTATCTTTTGTGTTTATAAAATATAAATATGTCATAACGTTATCGCCTGAAAACAAAAAATCGGGCAGCTGAAAATATACATTTCGGGCATTTTCTCAAAAACTGGTCAGTCGATTTTATTCTAAGTTTCCACAAATCTAGCCCAGAACCTTAGCTTTTATCTGGTGTACAGCTTATATCTAGGAAAACTCTTGTTGTGGAGATATTGCGATTCAAATTGAAAAAATGTCGCTCCAAAAATGGTAAAATGGTTAAAAATTAACATATTCGTCTAATTTGGTTTCTTAAGATATAAAAATAACATACGCAGTTGCCTGAAAAAAATTGCCACTTAAACCGAAATTCCTTGCAAATCGGGGAAATTCCCGCGAGTTGACAAGTTGAAGGATGCAGCTGTGCTAAGCACTTCGTACATGCCTTGGAAACCGCAATTTGTGTGTACTTTAGAGTTTTTTTCAGTCACATGCCAAAACAGTATATAACTATGCTATATGGGTTTATCACCCGCACTTAACCTACCTGGGATGACGCGTACTATATCACCTACAGTTGTACATAAATATATATGTAATGTGCCGCTACTACTTACATAAAATGTATAAATTGCCACTGAGCAAAACTACTTGAGAAAAAAGCATTAGCTTAATAGCACGAGTGCAACATCGTACACGTGATAGAATTAAAACTTCTTAACATGTGTGCGCCCCACACCCGGTAGAAATCTTAACAAAAATAAACTACGAGACTATCAGACGAATACAGTTGTTTATTGTATCCAAAGTTGGTACCAAGTTGCTAAGTTCTTATCATTTCTCATATTTTTATTTTATTTATTTTTTTTCGACACATCGAGTTGAATACATAATTTAGATTTAGATAATATTTTCAGCAATTTATTTGAGAAAAATAAAACATTTAGATTATTGTTTGTATTTTCGTCGATTTTAAATTTGCTACCCCAAAATAATTGATATCAAATAAAACACCTCTTCGAGGTAAAATTTTCGAGTGACGAAAGCTGAACTAGAAACACAAAATTTATGATATCAATTTCGTGACGAGAATTATACGCATTTTTTGACTGCCTTGGAAACGCACGGAAAATTTTTTTTTGTTTATTTGGAACGTGGCGAAATTCCGTTTCCTGCTAGAAACTCAAAATAAAAAACAGAACTCTTGCAACGATTCGGATGAATAAAACAGATTTTCCCTACGTTTCTGAGGCAGTTAGAAAATGCGTATAATTTTCGTCACGAAATTGATATCATAAATTTTGTTTTTCTAGTTCAGCTTTCGGCACTCGAAAATTTTACCTCAAAGAGGTGTTTTATTTGATATAAGTATACACGCAAACATTTTCAATAAGTAGCTCTAGAAAAAAAGGAAATATAATATAAGGAATATTTTATCCAACCAAAAACCTTTTTGTATAAAAGGGGAAATGTACGACACCAGCTTGCTGGCTCCATCAAGTGATTGTACCATCAGGCTCGAAGCATACATATAACTTACCAGCATGCTGGTAACTTCAAAACATTTTACCATGTGGTAACTTTGTTTGTTGTTGGCTCCCATACTAATTAGAGATAACACTTAGGGCAAAATTACTCGACTTTGTCTCATGTTTATGTTTTGTGTTAAACTGGCATCTATCGCTGCTTGTACATTCATACATGAATTTCGCTTTGGGCGCAGCACTGCTTGTACATAAGTTTCGCTTTGCGCCTGCCTGAAGCTGGCAAAGGTTATTTTTTTTTATTTTTGCGCTCATGATTCAATAACTACAGGTTGCAGCAATCGTACAAAAACAACATTTACAGGTCTATTCTGCACTGGTAATAAAAAGTTTGTAACCGGTAAATAAAGTTCCTGTCAATTTTTAAACCCTTTTCGCATTCTCTGTACTCTTGTAACCGGTAAATTTTGCTACCATCTCATAAGCTGGTAACAAATTATTGCCCCGTGAAATATGCAATGCCAGTATTTGCACAATTCTTCATAGCTGAATTGCTGAATATTTTAACTGCATTACCAACGTACCTAGAATCGCGGTGACAAGAACTGGTAACATTTTTTGGTAATACAATTTTCCGGTTACAAAATCTTCGGTAACGTGCAGAATAGACCTGTTACCGTTGGTATGAACTCCTTGTGTCATCAACATCTTCTTTATGTATTCGTATTCGTATGTATATGTATACCCTGCATACCAGGATTTCATAGAACTCTGAAAGTTTTAACAATTTTTTAAAGAATTTTCTCTAAGAAATCGTACAGAAATTTCTTTACTAGTTCTTGTCCACCGCTTCATATGTTTTTCTGTAAAGATTCCTAAAGGAACCGTAACAAATTTCCGATACTCTTAAAGATTTCGGTAGCATTTGTTTGCAGGGTATATATTTACGTATATGTGTATGTATACGCGAATATGTAAACAAAGCAAAACAGACGATAATTTGACATAAGCGTGCTCATAAGAAGAAGCATAGCTTCTATCGATATCACCTGTAATTGATGCGCCTTGTTTGCGCTGTGCTAGCTGAGTATAAAAAAGAGAAGAGAGAATAGAGATATATGTTTGTGGTTTGTTGATGCTCTCTAAACACAAACGCGTGAAAGGCAAACGGTCTAGCAATGCGTGGTATTGTTGATCAACTTAATACTTTATTTAAACATAAGGGTTGCTCACACTTCGAGTGTGTTATCTTGTTAAAGTTGCCACCTATTAACTTTAGAAGTAAACTGTGAATACCCTAATTATCTATTTCTTTACAAATGAGATCGAGGAAAGATCGAAATGATTAGAGCCCAAATTTCATACTTTTTCTACCATTTTGTTAAACATTGTTTTTTTTTTTAATTCACAACTGCAATATCGTGAGCTTAATCTTCCACAAACACGGCTTTGACTCATATAGTGCAAGAAATTTCCGCCAAAATACTTTTTACTTAGGAAATTGAGCTAATTTCACCACTCACGATACCAGCAGCTGGTACAAACACACCACAAGAATATACACAGTCAATCGACTTGATGGGCCATTTAACCAATTAAGCATATTAAGGGCCGTAAACTTATCTGTTTTAAACTATAGTTAAATCGTAAATAGACAAGTTAACAGCCTTAACACTTTTACAGTATGTATGTATAAAAACGTAAGGAACATACAATACATACACTGCCGGAACAAAGTATTGGCACAGCAAATTTTTCACAACATATGCAACAATTTTCATTCATTCATATATCAGTCTGCCTTAGTTTAAAAATTCATCTCTTACATAAATGAAAAAAAAATGAGATCAAATTAAGCATATACAANATTGATTTCGTACAAAAATATGGTCAATTCTACAACAAAAAACATAAAAATATAATACCTAAACTTTGTGCAAAACTCGCGAAAATTCAGCAAATTTTCATGCAAATTTTCAACTTTTCAATCAGATTTTTTAGAATTTTTTTGAATATGCGGATTTGTAGCCCAATTTCACTAAAGCAAAGTGCAAGCCTTAAGTAGCTAGGAATTACCCTTAATTTTTGGCAATTTTTTTCACGCAGTCTCTTCCAAACAAAAAATTGTTTTCGAAAATACTTTATATGAAAAAAATGCAAAACACCTTCAACAAAAAAAATTCTCAAAAATCAACGCGATTTTTTACTAACTCCGAACTTGCATTTTTTTACTAGAATTTAATGGACTGCAAAACTGCATACTCAAACGAATTCTGATTAAAAAGTTGAAAATTTTGATGAAAATTTGCTAAATTTTCGCTAGTTTTGCACAAAGTTTAGGATTTATATTTTTATGTTTTTTGTTGTTGAATGAACCATATTTTTATACAAAATTGGCGGAAAAATATTAGAATAAAAATTGTTGCATATATTGTGAAAATACTTTGTTCCGGCAGTGTATACGTATATATATCTATATCAGTCTTTCTTAGTTTAAAAATTCATCTCTTACATAAATAAAAAGAAATTAGATCAAACTAAGCATATACAACTTTTTCATGCCAAGTATAAGTAAATTCTCCAAAGGGCTAAAAAAAGGGCTAGGGGCAATTTCGAATTTATGTGGCAAAAAAAGTATGCGGTAGCTAAATCTAGCCACCAAAGGGCTAAAACGGCAACACTGGTATTGATACGTTTTGGAAGTCAGTCACACCACTTGTTTTCGATACAAACACTCTACCTACGCAGGTTTATGTGGCATATGCTGATATTTCATACAAAAAATCCTTGCGCCTTTTCATTTGACCAATCATTGTTTTGTTATTTATATATCGATTTTCTTCACTGGTAGCTTAGCTTTTTTCTAAAGGAACAGACTTTAACACAAGTGCAAAATATGTACACAGAAACTGTTATTTGTTGACTTTTTTCCCTGTTAAAGTTTGAATTTTGTGCTTTTTCCATCAGAAAAACAGAAAATCTGGAATGTTTAATTTCAATTTGATAGTGGCGTCTGGAGAACAAAATCAAAATTAAAATTTTTGATCCAATGTAATTATCTATTGTATGTTTAACAAATAAACGCATATGTTTATAATGCATTATGAATTCGCCACGATTTGTTACGATTCTCCCCGTGCAATACAACCAAGACACTAACCGCCCTATTCCCACACCACTGACAAAACTCAGCGGCTGACTATTGCCTTTACTACTGCGCCTAATACTATGCCGCAAATTTATTTTAAGCTGTCGTATGACAATTGTTAGTTTTATTGTTATGACCTACTGAGTAAGTGACAACGGCGAAACAATGTTTATATTGTGTTTTAGGCGCAGCAATTGTGACAATAGTCATATGATGAATTTTGTCAGTGTTGTGGGAATAGGGCGGTTAGCAGCGTTCGCACTTTTGCTTGCGAAATGCATTTACATACATATTAAAGTTGAAAGAACTCTTCTTCTCTTCTTCTTACTTCTTACTCGCTTTCTATTTTCCAAGGCGAATTCATATATTCTTATCACGAATTCATATATTCATGTTGTATAAAAACATAAAATTACCTTATAAATTATACGCACAATTGTCGCGTTTATGCATAGTCCAATTCATGAAATCATTTCATGGATTGGAGTAAAACCTCAGTGCATAAGCTCCATTTCGCGTATAATTGAAATCATAAAATGGTGTTCATGCACTCAGTTTCTACTCAAACGCATAAAATGATTTCATGAATTGGCCTACGCATAATGGTAGTAAATGACAGAATAAATTACATCAAACACATCATTGTGACATAATGTATGCCTTAAACGTTGCGATCGATCCGCAATCAAGTTGGACGTTTTGCCCACAAACATTGCAATTTTGCGAGCAGTCTCATTGTAAAATCTCATTTTTACAATTTCATAGTCTCAGCTTACATTTACAAAATTCAACGAAAGCACGTACATATTTCAGCTGAGTTATCCATTTTGGGTTATTTAGTGAACAAAATAAACACAAAATAGAATGAGTTTGTACAATACGGCCATTAATGTAGCGATGAGTTGGACAACTTGCTAGGAAATCACAATTTCTTGATCTTTCATATGGATAGTAAATGGATGGAGCAAAACATCATCAAGTTGAACCAACGGTCGCTATGCTTATGGCTTTGTTTAAGAAACACCGGGGCGAAAATTGTAACTGCTCCTGTAACCCTACCTTATATGAGTTCGCCTTGCTATCATCCTCACATCTGTTCATCAGAGTATGTCAACGAAAGACCAATTCATATAAGGTGATAGCGGGAGCACAAAAACTATTCTAGAAAATTATACGCACAATGACGAACATGAACAAATTTACAACAAACACATCGTATTTGACAATAAGTACAATTCGCATTGATATCAACGAGCAGCGTTGCCATGATTCAATAATTAAAGGTTAGATAAACTGAAAGTTGTCTCTCTCGCACCGCTCCCTAAGCAGTGCCACGGTGTTTGCAAATTAACTTGAAAAAGTGTAGGTTTCATGTGAAATAGAATTATACGTTTTTGTACAATATGTACATTTGTATATGCATATAAAGCACATTTAACTGATAAAAACAACAATTATTTTTAAATTCGATGTTTACATAAAACTCATAGTAGTTTTATTTTAATTTTGAGCCCTTTTGCGATTTTTATACAGCTAAATACCACATAAGTTACATAATTCATGTATATTTCAATATTTCGTTTAAAATTCCAAATTTCCTGCATATACATTAAAATTTACGAAAGGAATTTCACTACAAAGTGCCTTCTTTGCGTACTTTTCTACTACCATTTTCGCAACAAGGGATTTCATGTTCATCAGTATATCAACGAAGACCGTTTGTTTCATCATACATACTATATCCATACAAACATATGTACGAATGGATGTACATAGGTACACGAAGCACGTTTGCGTCATTCATATATTGCAGGGGGCAAGGCCGAGGCCGATAAGAGCCACATGTAAGTTCTCAATGCTACAGAGCCAAAAAAAGAACAAAAACAAAAGTTTTATTTTTAAATAAAATTATTATTAGAAATGAAAAACATTATTTTAATTATTGTTCGTCGCAGAGCTGACTCACTTGTTCCTTACCTCGGGTGGGGGGTAACAAGTAATTCTCAGCAATGCTTGAACTACAAATACTCTTATTCTAAAATTCTCTACCCCTTACCACTGGTGGGGGGAAGTAGAGTCTAATAAAATAAGAGGTTAGTACTTTCAATATTAAAAGTTTACCCCTTACCGCTGGTGGGAGGAAGTAAAACTTGAATAAAGAAAGAAGAATAAAGTGTGTTAAATGCTTTACCCCTTACCGCTGGTGGGGGAAGTAAAGGATACAAAATAAAATAGAGAAGAAGAAGAAGAGTGTTATTTGAGAGTCTTTACGATTCTGAATATTTATTAAATACTAGTATCGCCCAGTTGTCGAAATTCGACATTTTTCATACACTTTTAAATTTTGCTTATCACAAATATTGAACGGGACCAAAATCCTCTCGCGGTACTCCCGATAAAACCGGAACCTCCGAAAATTAAGAAAATCTTCCTTAAAAAATGTGTATGAAAGATTACCTTTTGATGTTTTATTGAGACGAAAACGAACAGCAAAGCAAAATAAAATAATCGGAGGATGCCAGATCTTTCATACAATTTATTTTATTTAAAATTAATTTGCAAGACTTGTGAATTTTTTTAGAGATGGATTTCGGGGCCCCCGGGTCCGCGGTACAATTCTGAAAAACGTCGGGATGAGCGGGTTCGGAAATTAAAAATTAAATTTCGGGATGGTCGCCATCGGGACTTAATATTTAGTCCCATGCCCATCTCTACTCTCAATCCCTGCGCCACCTAACAGAAGTCAAACACACTGATCCAACAACCATTCAATGCGATTTAGAAATCTGGAAGAAAATGGTTGTATCAAATTCCATTACCTTATCATAAGTGGTTCCAGATATAAGGGATATGGAAATTGCATTTCGGTTCGGTAATGATAACATATGCAGCTGCGTACAATTTCAGAACATCAGCTTAAGCGGATAGACATAAGCGAAATGAGAAGTTCAGCTTGTATGGGAGGTGCCTCGCCCCCTTTTTCAGTACCTACCGCTTTTCGCACAAGTACGGTATTGATAGTATATGTGGCTGTGTCAAATTTCAGGACGTTGGCATTAGCAGTTTCAGAGGTAATCGATATGAGAATTTCAGTTTATATGGGGCGGTGCCACGCCCCTTTTCCATTATCTACCACTTTTCACCGTAAGACCGGCTTGATAGAATAGCTGCTGTGTAAAATTTCAGCACGGTAGCATGAGCGGTTTCAGAGATAAAAGATATGAGAATTTCAGTTTTTATGGGCGGTGCCACCCCCTCTTTTCCAAAATCTACCACTTTCCGCCGCTAGTACGGTATTGACAACATATGTTGCTGTGTCCAATTTCAGGACGATAGCATAAGTGGTTCCAGAGATGAGCGATATGAGAATTTGAGTTTGTATGGGCGGTGCCACGCCCTCTTTTCCAAAATCTACCACCCTCCGCCGTAAGCACGTTGCGGTTAGTGTAAATAGCTGTGCCAAAGTTCAGGACGTTATCATAAGTGGTTCCAGAGATAAGCGATATGAGAATTTCAGTTTTTATGGGCGGTGCCACGCCCCCTTTTGCAAAATCGACCACTTTTCGCCGTAAGTACGGTATTGACAACATAAGTTGCTGTGTCCAATTTCAGGACGTTATCATCAGTGGTTCCAGAGATAAGCGATATGAGAATTTCAGTTTTTATGGGCGGTGCCACGCCCCCTTTTGCAAAATCGACCACTTTTCGCCGTAAGTACGGTATTGACAACATAAGTTGCTGTGTCCAATTTCAGGACGTTATCATCAGTGGTTCCAGAGATAAGCGATATGAGAATTTCAGTTTGTATGGGAAGTGNCCATAAAAACTCTGCTCATCTAGAGAAAAAAGCCTTGCCAATGGTGTTTTTGGTTTTGAAATCGGTTCGGTAGAATCGCCAAACGAACGGAGACAAAATTTATGTTAGCGTATATAGATTTCGGTTGTGTACAAAATATTGACAGTAAAATGTGTTACAATTTATGGGGTTTTGTTCATTTCTCATGTTTATGTATTTTACTTATCTTCTATTCTAAAGTGGACTGTATTTTCTGTGTATCAATAAGTATTATTGTACGTATTTTTTATACCCGAGCGCACTTGTGNGAGCTTAATTGGTTTTAGAAATATAGTGGTTTTCACATTTTAGTCTATATGTCAGATGCCACGCCCCCTATGTATCGGGATTAACATTTCTGGATTAGAGCAAGTTATATCCTTTAAATCGGTGTATGTTTCATTGAAATCNGTTGAAAATGGGGGAAATCGGACAATAACCACGCCCATATCCCATATAACGGTAATTTTCGGAAATACGAAAACTGCGATATTTTATTAACTACTGAAGATTATTCACCCAAAATTAATATTTACAACAATTTTTAGACGAAAAATAAAAATATTATAAATTTTTGGAAAATGGGCTTAGCCACGCCCACTTATGGTTACATGTGTATATCTTGGCAACCGCTGCACCGATTTCATCCAAACTTGGCACAGATGTTGGCCTTGGTACAGCATACTAAATGGTCAAAATCGGACAATAACCACGCCCACAGTCCACAGGGTAATTTAGAGAAATACGAAATCTTCGATAAATCAGTAAATATTTTAGCTAATTTATTCAAAATTGACGTTTGCAACAATTCTCCGCCAACTTATGATCACATATACATAATTATATCGGTAACCGTTTTACCAGTTTGTACCAAACTCGGTATTTTTATTGTGCTTGCCACATGAAAGCAAAACGTTGAAAATTATTGAAATCGGACTAAAATTACGGCCGCTTTTTATATAACGGCAAATTTCAAAAATGCTTGCAACTGCAACATTTCGAAATTTAAGGACGGTAATTTACTCAAAATTGATACACCCCGGCTTATCATGTAGCGGTAGCTTTCGGAAAGGTGAAAAAACATATATTTAATACTTGCGCCGGGTATTTAATGTTCGGCTCCACCCGAACTAAGACTTTCTTACTTGTTTTATGTTCAGTTTTATTACCCTGGCAGATGTATGTATGTATGTATGTATTCACACATGTTCAAAGATGTTTGAACATATTGCCGAGGGCAAAAAAGTGATTATTTATGTACTGTATACATATTTTTTAAAAGTTCTCGCTATATTTAATGTTAGTACTCAGGCAGATATGTATCCATGTTCAAAGACATTTGGACATACTGCCAGGGCCTAAAAAGTGTTAATGTTTTTTTCAAATTAATATTTATTTTTTACCTTCAAAATATTTATTTTAAATTTGTTGTGGACAGGACATCCAATCCAATTTACCCCAGGAGTTCCCCCACCTTGGACGTGTTAATTTCTTCCTTTTACGCCAAATCTCAGGAAACTTGCCTTGCATTTTTGGCCGTTTATGATGTTTATCCCACATTTTGCCAAAAGGTGAGCTTGCCGGGGGCCTAGGAGTTTGCCATTTAACTGTATCAATGGTGTTAATACCCGTTGTGTCATCGATATTCTGTATCTCATCATTACCGCTACCTCCGCGATGACTACGCATTGTACTGGTACAAGCATGATTGATACTAGACTTTGTATCAGGTTTGCTGGTCTCTGATTTATTTAAATTTGCTGCTGTTTTGATGTAGATTTTACTGAATGCTGCTCAACGTTGCCTCGATTTTTAACTTCCTTGTCTGGAGATTTATTCAGTACATTTGTTCCAGTAGATTGAGTGTTGTGTGCTCGTATATTACATCCACCGTTAAGCACAGGGTCAGTGATTTCATTATAATTTGCATCGACCACGTGGACTTCCTCGCCTTCTTCATCATCATCGATTTCGCTTTCATCGCCACAGTCTTCTCCTGCATTATCTTCTGTTGCATCTTCATACAAGCTCTGCAGGCCAATATCTACTTCCTGCATTAGTTTGATGTGATAACTGCTTTCTGCGTACTGCTGCTTCAAACACGTGTTTTCATGTTCTGTCAACTTTTTTTCGGCAGCGACCACCATCACTATTTTGTCCCACATTTTGCCAAAATGTGGACCTGCCGGGGGACAAATGAATTCTTGCATGGCATCTTTATACATTTTCACCGTGTCAGCTACTCTGACACTTTTGGTGCACGATGCACTAATTTCTGGCAAGACCCATCCTTCTTCGGCATCCGCCTCTATTTTATGATTGGAAGTACAAACTGTCCCCTCTACGTTTTTGTTACTATTTTCTTGGGCTAATTATTCGAATTTCGCTCTCGCAAGCAGAACGCTTTGGATAACAATCGACAAAAAAAAATTTTAATTATGTCAAACTTCAGCTTGTTATATGTGTTGCAGAGTTCATTGAGAGACTCATAAACCTTTCCCAGGATTTCCAGAAACACTCCCGGTTCTTCCTCGGCAATTTCTTCTCTGGCTCATTTTGCCAGTTTCCAAAATCGAGATATTTGTGACAAAATTTTCCCTTCCAGANTCGTCAATGTCTCCATTTTCGTCTTTACCTTCACTTTTTTCTTATTTTTTTTTTNATTCGAATTTCGCTCTCGCAAGCAGAACGCTTTGGATAACAATCGACAAAAAAAAATTTTAATTATGTCAAACTTCAGCTTGTTATATGTGTTGCAGAGTTCATTGAGAGACTCATAAACCTTTCCCAGGATTTCCAGAAACACTCCCGGTTCTTCCTCGGCAATTTCTTCTCTGGCTCATTTTGCCAGTTTCCAAAATCGAGATATTTGTGACAAAATTTTCCCTTCCAGATTTTTGGCCTTTCCAGCTTCACCAGATTCTGCCATCTTTTTTTCATTAAATGATTTAATCAATTGTATATTGTTTTTTCTTCTCCAAAAGAGCCGTTGGAGGTAATTGGTTTGGTCGCCTTGTTGACCTTGCTGTGCCTCGACTCACAGCCGATGTTTGCTCTTTTAGATTACAATAAATCGATTATGCGCGAAGTTTCGTGATTCAACGACTTACAAATCGGATATGCCTATACAATTGATAGGGCGTTTTTAATTTAATTGTGCTTATACAATCTATAGGGCTTTTTTTATTGTGCCTATAAAAATTCAGGGCTTTTGTGTTGTGTAATTACAGGGCTTTTTTATTTTGCCTGTACAATCACAGGGCTTTTTTTTGCTGTACAATTACAGGGCTTTTTTGTTGTACCTATATCAACATAGAGCTTCTTTTCTTTAATTTTTCTGGATATTTATTCCCAGTTGATTTAAGAGCTTTTATTTGCTCTATATACCAATTATTCTTGGTATTATATATATATTTTTTTAATTGCGGAAAATCTGTTCCCGTGTTACTTTGCCGCTTGAGCTCAATTTTTTAGGCTCGTATGGACCAAATGTTCGGTCCTTTTTATTGTCGATTTCGAGGCTCGATTGAGCAAAATGTATTACCTATACAATTGATAGGGCTTTATATATTGTGCGTGTACAATTACAGGGCTTTTTTAGTTTGCCTATATAATTTATAGGGCTTTTTTGTTTTGCCTATATAGCTTATAGGGCTTCTTTGGTACTGCGTCAAGTCTCTCATGCTGTGACGGCTTACATACATTTATGGACTAAACTGTCCTTGTGCCTATAAATTTATAGGGCTTTTTTGTTTTGCCTATATAGCTTATAGGGCTTCTTTGGTACTGCGTCAAGTCTCTCATGCTGTGACGGCTTACATACATTTATGGACTAAACTGTCCTTGTGCCTATAAATTTATAGGGATTTTTATTGTGCCTGACCAAATACAGGGCTTTTTTGTCTCAGAGCACTTCTCTTGGGCTCGTAACGACCAAAATGTTCAATGCAGAGCTGAGTCACTTGTTCCTTACCTCGGGTGGGGGGTAACAAGTAATTCTCAGCAATGCTTAAACTACAAATACATATTTTAAAATTCTCTACCCCTTACCACGGGTGGTGGGAAGTAGAGTCTAATAAAATAAGAGGCTAGTACTTTCAATATTAAAAGTTTTACCCCTTACCGCTGGTGGGGGGAAGTAAAACTTTAATAAAGAAAGAAGAATTAAAATAGTTATATGCTTTACCCCTTACCGCTGGTGGGGGGAAGTAAAGCATACAAAATAAAATAGAGAATCAGAAGAGTGTTATTTGAGAGTCTTTACGAATCTGAATATTTATTAAATATTTCTTCTTTATATACAATTTCTTACTTTATGTTTCCTAACTAATTGTATATGTACATATGTGTGTGTGTGTGTGTATGTGCATGCTGTTTTGGTATGTACTATTTACAAACCAACGCTTTGGTCTTATCATAATTTTAATTTTAATGCTTGCATTTGCGTCGGCTATATGTACACATGCAAATAATATCAATGCATTTCTAATGTATATATGGGTGTATGCATTTGTATGCGCGAACATTAGATTAAAAGAGATCAACGCATTGATATCTTATTTCGGTTGTGTACAAAATATTGACAGTTAAATGTGTTACAATTTATGGGTTTTTGTTCATTTCTCATGTTTATGTATTTTACTTATCTTCTATTCTAAAGTGGACTGTATTTTCTGTGTGTCAATAAGTATTATCGTACGTATTTTTTTATGTTCAGTTTTATTACCCTGGCAGATGTATGTATGTATGTATTCACACATGTTCTAAGATGTTTGAACAATTATTTTAGTGTACGTAAGATAGATATTAAAGAGAATTCAACAGATCCCTTTGGCCAGATTTTCAAAATCTGGTTTTACGTCAGTTAAAGCCGTTCGGAACATTTCTGTTAAATGTTGGTTTGTTAATGGGTACGTTCGTTTAAATCTCCAGTAAATTATGTTCAACAGCAAAATTCCGAACGAACAGCTGATAGAAATTTTGTTTACATTCAAAAGTATAAAATTGAAAACGTAAGAATACAAATCCCGAAGTCTTATCCTGACAAGGTTCACTGACTAAACGAATAATTCTTACAAGTTTAATTAGTCGCATTTTACTATTTTAACTTCTTAACCATCAAATTCCATTTAGGGATCTGCGTAAATTCCAACCAGCTGTTTTTGATCAGCTGTTTTCTTCTTGGCAAATTGCAGTTGGCGAAAATTTTTTCAACAGAAACTAGCAGCTTACCCTCAAAATGAAATGTCATTTTGCTCTCTAAATTTCCCCTACTTTGAAAGTGTTTTGCGTACGCGAATGAAACCGAAACATCGACAAAATCAACATCAACAACACTCATTTCAAAATAATATTAGCTCTCCAATAATAGCTTCAAGGTTAGTCCTTTTAAAAAATAAACCTAATCAGTAATAAAATTATAGTTTAAAAGAAAACCAATAACACGCTTTTATTACANTCTTCTTTATATCTATACAATTTTCTTACATTATGTTTCTAACTAATTGTATATGTACATATGTGTGTGTGTGTGTATGTATGTACAGGTTGTTTTGGTATGTACTATTTACAAACCAACGCTTTGGTCTTATCATAATTTTAATTTTAATGCTTGCATTTGCGTGTGCTATATGAATACATGCAAATAATATCAATGCATTTTCTAATGTATATATGGGTGTATGCATTTGTATGCGCGAACATTAGATTAAAAGAGATCAACGCATTGATATCTTANATACGAAGTTCCCTAACTTGATGTTATTTAACCTTTTAAACTTGCTTAAAGTAGGATTAAAGAAATTGGCTCGTAGTCATGGTCGAAATAAAGTCCACTGAAAGGTTAGTTGCAGTTATTTTTTACAGGCATCCCATTGGAAACATACAGCACCCCATTGGTAGAGGGCTTCGGGTGTACGAATTTGTTGTAACATCAGGAGTTGAAGACTTTCTCTAGCTGCTAGTGTCTTAAAATTTTCTCCAATCAGGTCATAAGCAGATTTCCCATGTGAACTTGCAACAAAGTCTAATTCTGCCATTTCCTTGAACGGATTTTCATGATTTCAGACCTTTAGTAAAGTTACTATAATTTATTCATATTATTTTTGTTTTTTACACACCTTTGCTCTTTCAAAAAAATACAATTTCATAAAATTTCAATGTCTATTTATCATATTACTCGAGCGTTNTATTTCGTTAAGTCTATAAATCATGATAATTTAATAAATATCGATAACTTGATACATTTCTTTAACTTGACAAATTTCGTNTATTATAGACAATGTTCTTATGCAAAAAAATTTTAAAAATGCTATAATCAAAAAAAATATCAAAAAGAAAAATGTTTACTTAATTTTTTTATTGTTTTTTATACGTTGCACATTAATGTAAGAAATGTACAATTAAAGCCCATAATAAGACGGAAGAAATACATTTTTTTCAATAAGTTTCGTTAAAAGGTTTCCAAGATAAAGCACTTTAAAGAAAGTCATGTATGACGTTTNCCTTCGAGTAACCTTTATGGCTGATTTTATTTCGATTCCTATCTTTTAACCTAATTNATAAGTTTCGTTAAAAGGTTTCCAAGATAAAGCACTTTAAAGAAAGTCATGTATGACGTTTTCTTAAAATTTAAATTCCGTGTAAATAGGCAACCCTACGTCATATCGGCAAAATATGCTGCACGTATATTCATGTCACCTAGACCTTCAATCTCTTCAACTTTCATCCAAATCCTGAGAGGTCGCGCACAGAGGTGGCCGCGGTGACATGAAATGCCTCNATTCTTATGTATTTCTCATTGTCTCCATTTTCGCCTTTATCTTAATTTTCGTCTTTATCTTCACTTTTGTCTTTTTGTTGTCTTCAACGTTATCACTTGTTTCTTCATCTTCATATTTATCTTTATTNTGGTACTTATTGCCGGAATTGAAGCAACAGCAAAGCTGTATGTTGCATTTCCAGTGCCTTATCTTCTTTTAATTCCAAAAACTCCAACTCTTCTTCGCTTTTCTTAAAGAGGAGTATTTCGGATATTGTAAATTCATCCTCAATTAAGATACTTAAAAAAGGGTTTATGAAGTATGTAAACGTATATTTAAATGATTTCAAACCGGCAAATCTTTTTTCAAAATCTGCTTTTAAATCATGTGCAATATTTTTTCTAGCCATGGAAAATGATGAAATATTCTTTTTTTGAGAGCATAAAAAATTTAAAATAATTTGCAACAAATAAAAAAGATTTTTATTCTCTCCTTGTAGAGACAAATTCAAGTTTTGCAAATGTTCCTTCATATTGGTAAAGAACATTAAACCAGAAAGCCAATTTTCATTCTCCAATTGCGGGTAATATTCCGATCTCTATTTGCGTATGTGTATATAAAAAGAATAAAATAAAAAAAAACAACACAATGGAGAAGAATGTCCAGCAAAGAAATATGTCTTTTAAAAGTAACAAGAGCCAAAATGTTCTAAGCAAAGAGGAAGTAAAAAGAGGCGCACTTTGCTAAGCAAAGAGCCGCATTTGGCTCAAAGAACCGCGTTTGCCCACCGTTGATATATTGCTTGGTAGCGGCAGATCTGAAATGCGGAATGAGTTCGTACATACATATATATTTACATAAGTGCATTCAAACATACATATGCATGTACTAAGCATCTAGTATCGGGATCCGGGCTCCCGAATCCCGGGTGTCCCGAGCCCTTTTTTGAGTCCCGACCAGATTAAAATAAAACGAAATTCTGACACTGTAATGGAATAAAAAATGTATAAAATACAACCCTACAAATAATCAAATAATATATTACTCATTCTAACACTACTATTACTCTAAGTTATAATATATATAACGTATTTATATATGAGGCATTCTTTTTCATATCGGACACCAAATTTGGTGTCACAATGTCGATTTGCTTCACATTTTTCATTTTTTCTTCGGATATATGATCCGTCAAATTTTGGATTTTTTCGTGATTTGTACTTCTTCAAATTGTTATATCTCGGGTTCTGTTCATCGTAGAGACTTCATTGTTGACTCTCACAGAATAAATCACCTCGTCATAAAAAAAAAATATTTTAAAAATAGTTCTTGAAAAACTCCCATCTTTTTGAACATGAGTTTTATAGAGAATTATACCTGAATGGTCAGAATCACGAACTTTGACAGATCATATCTCCCAAGAAAAAAAAAAATCCTCAAATACGTGTTAGCTTATTTCATGTATAGAACCCATAAAAAATTTTGAAGCGATTTGGAGACATGACATCATTTTTTTACTAAATCCGTCCGACTGGTATATATACATAAGTACCTATATATATGTTGTGGCATACTAATGTTACTACTAAGGCATCCAATCCCGGACCATTTTGTGAATCCCTGGATTTAGGGATCTTAAATTGGTAATCCCGGGATCCCGGGATATTTTTACCATTAATTAAAATATGCAAACAAACTAGTTTTGTAGTCTTGGTTTAGTGCGAATACTAGAAGTAAAAACAAATTTGTATTTTTAAGCAAAGAAATATAAAAGTCTTTATTTTATATCAGTTTAAAAAGCTAATTACAAACTGAATAAAATAAAAACTATGGAATTGAAATTTATACATATTGCAGTCGCAGTCATTTCCAACAAAAAGAAAAAAATAAGAGATCATATTTACACTCACATATACACAGTATTTGTAAAAATACGCATATGTGTAGTAATATTAGTATGCCACAACATACATATGCATATATACTTATGTATATATACAAGTTGGAAAAATTTCGTAAAAAAAATATGTCATCTCTCCGATTCGCTTAATATTTTTTATGGGTTCTATACATGAAATAACCTAACAAGTATTCGAGGATTTTTTTTTTCTTTTTTCTTCTGAAATATGATCTGTCAAAGTTCGAATTCTTTCGTGATTCTGACCATTCATGTACTTCTTCAAATCGTTATATCTCAGGCTCTACTCATCGTAGAGACTTCCACCCCTATTCTGGACCCCAAATTTTCGTAATTCGTAGCTACGTTACGAAAAACGAAAAATCGACTTGCTGCAACCCTTGCGGAGACCTGTGCAGCATTGCCAGCTATCCGTGGTTTTTCGAAGACAGCTGTATGAAGGAAAAAAAGTCATCATTTATGGTAAAATTTTTTTGATTTTACATATTTTGAAGGAAACGATGGATTCTATTCCATTTGCAATTATAGCAGCAGAGTAAGAGCGCGCTATGGAAGTGAATTCACAAAGATACGGAGCTGTCGGGCATAGTAACCATGGACGCATCTATGTCAGCTTCTGGTTTAATTGTTCAACCACAACCTCCTATGCCTGAAGAACTGGTTCTCAATCCAGTTAATGCAATAACAGCTTCTTCGAAGCCATTGAAAACATGCACTTTGTTAGGTCCATCACCTATTGCGCTTACTTCTGCCCTTACTAAGTATAATTCTCCTTTCTCTCTTGCCGGAGAAGATGGGTTTCCGCATGTCAAAGGTATACAACATTTCTTGTGCATATAACTCCGGCTACCCCATCCATAGTATTTTTGCGCAGAACCCACATCGAAATTTACAAAAAAGTGCATAGTGCAAACCGAATTTATTAATAAACTATTGCTCGCAAATTTTAAACATTTATTTTAAATTAAAGTTTAATCCTTTGATTACACGTGTATGTAAAAGTTTTTAGATTCGGGTTATGTGTTTGGGCACAACAACCGAAAATCATTGTACAAATAACTAAACCGAACCCAAGTTTCTCGATAAGGGCAACAAAGATTCTTTTTTGTTCATTTATATAAAGCAGTCTCTACGATGAACAGAACCCGAGATATAATAATTTGAAGAAGTACATGATTATTTAGTCAGAATCACGAAAAAATCCATAATTTTACAGATCATATATCTAAAGAAAAAAGGAAAAATGTGAAGCCTATCGAAGTTGTGATACCAAATTTGGTGTCCGATATGAAAAAGAATGCCTCATGTATATGTTATCTATACATAGTATAAAGGAAAGTCGAGATTCTTTGTACGCGGTAATCTCGAAAACTACTAAAGGGATTTTGACAAGATTTTCTCTAATATACTCTATATCGACAGGAGAGGGGTTTTTTTTATTTAGAATTTTAATAGGGTTGCTACCTGTCTAAAAAACTATAAGATCCGCACCGTTCGTTGGATTACAAAAGATGAAGCGTCAAATGAAAGGTATTGGCCTCTAGAAAACCACAAATATATTTTTTTAATAGGGTTGCCACCTGTTAATAAAATTACTATATTCAATTATAATAAGCGTAGGCATCAGTTCTGCACCGTCACTGTCAAACGAAAAGACTTAGCCTCTACATGCGCACTAATATTTTTTTTCTGAGTAGGGTTACCGCCTATTTAAAGGTTAAAAGAGTTTCGCCGTTCGTTGTATTACAAAATGAGATACCAAATTAAAGTGCATGGCCTTCGCATGTACAACAACTGTATTATTTTTTAAGTAGAGTTGCCACCTATTTAAACTTACTAACTTCTATACATAGTATAAATGAAAGTTGAGATATTTTGACCACGCCTCTGAACGGATTTAGACGAAATTTTCTAAGTATAATCTGTATCGATAGGAATATTATCTTCAGTACTTTGAGTTCCTATAGGGTTGCCACCTGTCTAAAAAATTATAAGACCCGCACTGTTCGTTGGATTACCAAAAATGAGGTGTCAAATAAAATGGCTCGGCTCTTAGATGTTCAATTATGTATTACTTTTTGAGTGGGGTTGCCACATATTTAAAAATTACTGTTTCATTCGAACATGGTATGAATACAAAAAGTGAGATGTGAAGTGAAAAGGCTTGGCCTCCAGATGTTCAATAATCTATTATTGTTTGAGTAGGGTTGCCACCTTTATAAAAATAATAAGATTTTTAAAGTTGATTGGACTAAAAAAATGAGGTAACAAGTGAAAGAACATGGTCTCCGGATAAGCTTTTGTTTTCTTAATGGAGCTGCCACCTATTTAAAAATTAATAACTAACATATAATACGTGAAGACGCTCTTTCTTCAAAATAGTTTTTTTTTGTTAGGTGCTGTATTAAAAAAAGCGTAAGGACCTGATGCTTTTTTTGTTTGCATATGTGAGCATGTATGGACATAGGCTACATTTGTTGGGATTTCAGTGAGAGACATACTACGTTTATACGTAAGCTATTTGCAAATAAAAATAATTTGCAAATACCTAACTCGCTGTTTATTCGATGGTGAAAAATTCTTTTTTAATATTGCCTGATTATAAAAAGGCAATAATATGACCATCGAAAAAGAAAATAAAGTTAACAAGTAAGAAAGTCTAAGTTCGGGTGGAGCCGAACATTAAATACCCGGCGCAAGTATTAAATGTGTGTTNGAAAAATTAACTCAGCGTTTATAAGGCAAAGTTTACCATTATGCAAATTGTTACTTGCAAATAATACGTGCGTATAAACGTAGTAACAGAATTTATAAATCAGCTGTGTGCTGTACTGAACGGATTTTGACGAGATTTTCTCTAATATATTCTGTATCGATAGGAGAGTGAACTAATAAGAGTAGGCTTCAGTTCTGCACCGTCACTGTCAAATGCAAATACGTAGCCTCTGGATGTGTAATAATGTATTATTTTTCTGAGTAGGGTTGACACCTTTTTAAAAACTGTAAGATCTTCACCGTTCGTTGGATAAACAATTTAGATACCAAATGAAAGTGCATGGCCTTCGCATGTACAAACACTTTAAGTATTTTGAGTAGGGTTGCCACCTATTTAAAATTACTATCTTCTATACATAGTATAAGGGAAAGGCGAGATATTCTAACCACGCTACTGACAGGATTTAGACAAGATTTTTTATGTATATAATAAACGAAGTACATGATGACATATGATTTCTCTCTCCAAACACATAAATGTATATTCATATGCATACATTCAGCACGTGGCGAAGCCTCGCGCATCCGTGGCCGGCTAGTATACATATATATATAATAATAGTAGTGTTAGAATTGTAATATATTATTTAATTTTTTGTAGGGCTGCATTTTATAATTCTTTTATGCCATTACAGAGTCTGAATTTCGCTTTATTTTAATTTGGTCGTAAATTAAATTATGTCCCGGGGTCCCGAGGGCCTTATCCTGGGATTTCGGGACTCACAAAAGGGCTCGGAAGTCCCGGGATTCGGGCTCCCGAATCTCGGTACTACATAGATGCCTTAATAAGTGTAAAGATGATCTCTTATTTTTTAATTTTGTAAAAATGACTGCGACGGCAATATGAATGAATTTCAATTCCATAGTTTTTAGTTTACCCAGTTTATAATTAGGATTTTAAACTGATATAAAATAAAGACATTTATATTTCTTTGCTTATAAACACAAATTTATTTTTATTTCTAGTATTCGCACTGAAGCAAGACTACAAAACTAGTTTGTTAGCATTTTAAAATTAATTTTAGTGATATCCCGAAATATCCCGGGATCCCGGGATTACCAATTTAAGATTCCGAAATCCCGGGATTCACAAAATGGTCCGGGACTAGATGCCTTAGTATGTACGTACATACGTATGTAGGTACTCGTATGCATGCGCGTTGAAGATGTTTGTGCTATCGCTTTGTATAGCCTTCATACGTCGATATCTTTATTTTTTCCCCTTCTCTATACTATATCTTCCTTCTTACTCATGCAATATTTTTAGTTTTAAAAATTTTACTCTCCATTTTTGCGATACCGCCGCCTAAGAAGTTTCACTTCAAAAACAAATGGAAGAAAATTATAAAAGACGACTACATAGATCCTTACAATCAAAGAAAGACAGCCGATCGTTTGATGCGTTTGCAGCAATATGAGAATGAGGCTTCATAAACAGGGATTACACAGCAGCTCGCTTGTAGTATATACGTATATGTATGTGGGAACATAATGCTGAATCCTGAGTATTACAGAGGGAAGCTAAAACGTTTTAATGAAAGCTGTTAGCGCTTTTGGTGATGGGATTTGTGAAGTTTGTATAGAGCAAATCAGCAAGTTGCATGTGAACGCAACTAAAACATAAACTCTCATGTAATCTATTTCAAGGGTTCTATAAATTTTATACAGAAAGCTCGACAGAGCGTTACCCGCGCGCAGGCCGGCGCCCACCACCAATCTAAATCATATTGCAAAAATCGACTGACTTCTAAAACGTGCCAATACAATGTTTGGATACTGTTCTACTGTGGTATTTAAAGTGTTTGTATATGCAGAGTTGCGAAACATTCCAACCATATACATTGCCTATTTTGAATATTTAATGAAACAATGATCACCATTTCGGAATTTTCCATTTCTGATGCGCTGATTACTCTAACGATGCGTTTCGATAACTTTGCGGATGCGCTTTAGAAAAGTATACGTAGTCAGCTAATGTTGTAATTGTAATTCAGCGTTAAGGAACATCAAACTTTGTATATATGCAATGCAATTGACGTTTTGGAAGCCAGCCATCTAGATCCAGGCCCCATCCCAAAAGTAACTACGATTTGGTTATAAGCCTCCAACGATTGATTTCGAGTTTTAAAATCAATTGAATTTAAGACTAAAAAGATGAAAATAAAATTATAGTTTGAAAAACTAACTTTTATAGCAATGGGAACTAAAAAGTAAAAAATACTTTTTAGAAATACAGATTTCGTTTAAAAGTAATGAAAGTTCCCTAACTTGATTTAATTAAAGTTTTAAAATTAGCCTAAAGTAGCAAATCGTCTACTGCCCTATTATGCAGTAGGCATGAGAAACTGCGTACAAATCCCCAAATAATCTTAATTCAGGAACCATGGGTATGCCTCGGACGTATCTGTGGACTTAAAGGGATTTCCTGGGGTAACGTCCTTCAACGTCCCTCACAGTAAGGCCGCGCGCATGCATTATAGAGCCGCGTTCGGTCGAATGCACGATGCTTAGAGAGTTCAGTTCCTATGATGTCGTTGCGATAAAAATTGGGTACTGTACGGACGGGAAACGCGCCGAGGCCATCGTAGTCTTCGCTTAACTGCCATACGATTCTATAGTCCCCGTTCCTTCGAGGGAGATTATGAACATCGTGCAGTACGCCGAGTCAAATGGTATGGGCCTAATAGTGGGTTGTGACGCGAACTCACAAAACACTATTTGGGGTAGCACGAAATGCAACTTCCGTGGGAACAAGCTATTAGACTACATTCTGTCCTCTGAATTGGTAATACAGAATGTGGGTAACAAACCTACCTTTGTCACCAGCAGAAGACAAGAAGTGATAGATCTAACCTTAACCAATGCAGTTATGGCGGATCATATCAAAGTATGGTTGGTCTTAGATGACGAATCTCTATCAGATCCTCGATTCATAGAATTTCGGCTATGAACTTACACTTGTCAAGTGCCAAAAGGTCGAAATCCTCCAAAGTCGGACTAAGAAAAGTTTGGGTTGCTACTTAAAACGAGAATAGCAAATCTCCCTAAACTCAAAAACATTAAATCAATTGAACGATTTTAACGAGTACTTTGATTGGTTGTTTTGAGGAAGTATGTCCGCTAAGAAGAAGCAGGCAGGGAAAAGCGGTCCCATGGTGGAACGCTGTACCCACCAAACTTCGAAAAAGGTCTAGGAGATTTCTGAATAGGGCTTTAAAACCCGAAAATGGAAGGGCTGGTCCGAATATCATATCGTGCAGAAGAAATATAAGAGGCAAATTCGCAACTCAAAAAATTAAGTTCTTATAAAGACTTCTGCATTGATATCGACAAGATGAATGAGTCTGCCAGGCTGTGTAAGGTACTTCGACAGGACCTGACGGTTAGGCTTGATTCTCTTAGAAAATCTGATGGAACTTATACCACGGCGCTGCTAGAGACATACAAAACTCTCCTGGAAACTGACTTTCCGGTTAGAAAGATAATTCTTGACGCAGGCAGAGATATGGTGGAGGATAGCGCGTGGGGAAGAGCCACCAGACTAAACTGGTACATAGCATCACGGGTGGTGACTGAGGAGTCAGTGAGGTTTTCCTTAGCCTCTTTTGACGACTTTAAGTCACCGGGTCTAGACGGTGTGTATCCGGAAATGCTAAAGTGTGGGGGAGGCAGGCTTGTAGGGGCTCTAATAAGGGTCTTTAGGGCCTGGCTGGTATTTGGCCACATTCTCACTCCATGGAGAAAAGTCAGGGTAGTCTTCATTCCCAAACCAGGAAAGGATGACTATGCGCTGGCAAAAAGCTTCAGGCCAATTAGCCTGACATCCTTCATACTGAAAAGTCTGTAGCGCACGGTCGGGAAGTACATTAGATCAAGGGTTTTGGTCAATAGCCCCCTTAGTGTTCATCAACATGCATACCAAAGCGGAAAATCCTGTGAATCAGCCCTACATGACCTTGTAACAAAGATCGAGGTGGGGCTGGAAGCAGGTGTGTACGCAATGGGAGTCTTCGCTGATATTGAGGGCGCATTTGACAATGCTACTTTTGACTCCATGTGCTCTGCGGCTAGAAGACATGGTGTGCACGAAACCATCATAAGGTTGATTCACTTCATGCTATCTAGGAGATTTCTAACCGTGGGGGATGAAGCTAGCCTTTGTACCATAGCAGAAGTTGGGAGAGGATGCCCTCAGGGCGGGGTGCTCTCACCTCTCTTGTGGTGTTTGGTACTGGACTCCCTACTAACGGAAATGCAAGACTTCGTTCACAGCCAAGCTTACGCGGATGATGTCTGTGAACTGTTATCAGGTAAATATCTCATGGAGGTTTGTGTTAAGACACAAAAAATCCTGAATAAGATTGATGAATGGTGCACCTTGCAGGGTCTTGCTGTCAATCCCAGCAAGACAACCCTAGTCCGGTTTACGCGGAAAAGAAAATTGGATGGTCTCAACCTTCCAGTGCTTAGAGGCGTAAACTTAAGCCTTTACGTGGATGTGAAATATCTAGGGGTAACTCTAGATACGAAGCTGACATGGAAAACTCCCGTCGAGCTGAAGGTAAATCGAGCGCTGGAAGTTTTCGGACAGTGTCGGACCGGCTATGGTATTTTGGATATACATAGCTTTAGTCAGGCCAATCTTCACGTATGCTGCTGTAGTATGGTGGCGCATGGTCAAAACCACGGCTTCTGTGCTAAACAGGGTACAAAGTAGTGTGTGCATAGGCACTACGGGCGCCATGAGTACAACGTCAGGACCGGCTCTTAATGCTTTGTTGAATTTGTCGCCTCTGGATTTAGCGATCCAAGAGTAGGCAATGAAAACGATGTGTCGACTGCACTCTTTTGGTCTTTGGCACGACGATCGGAGCTCTGGGCACAGAGAGTTGTTCAGAAGTTGTCAGAGCAAAATCTTTTGTTTTTGGCACCAAATGACAAACTGATACCTAGAATCTCCTTTGGTAGAAATTACGTCGTTAGATTTCCCACAAGGGAAGAATGGAGAGATCCAGACACTCTCCTTGGAAGCTCGATGAAAACTTTCTATACTGACGGCTCAAAGACTGAAAACGGTACTGGAGCTGGATGGCATCTGGACGGAAACTTCAGATGTTTTACTGCTTTGGGTGCAATGACAATGGTCTTTCAATCGGAAGTCTTTGCAATACTGAAAGTGCCAGACTGGTTAACTGGCGAAAGGTGGCGTGGACATAAAATCAGGATCTGCAGTGACAGCCAAGCTGCTGTAAAGGCCCTCTAAACCGCTCGAACCTCTTCAAAGTTAGTCCAGGAATGTAAGTTGAGGTTGAACTCCGTTACAAGATGGAATGAGCTTTAACTTGTGTGGGTGCCAGGACACTACGGTGTTCAAGGTAACGAACTGGCTGATGAATTGGCGAACTGCCGTTCTCTGGAGGGCCCAATTTGACTGGAGCCAATTGTAGGGCCAAGCATAGCAGGAACGATCCGGTGCATCAAGGATCTCATAAGCAAAACTCATGAGAGCCGTTGGTGCACTATTGACACCTGCAAAATAACCAAGTTTTTCCTGAAAAAGCCTGACAGGGTGGTAGCAAAATTTCTTCTCAGATAAAGAAGGAGTGATCTATGAGCCCTGATAGGACTGATTACGGGGCACAATCCATGGGTACGACATATGGTCACCATAGGCATCATCGACGGTGTACATCATGTTTGGAGGACTAGGATAGTACACAACATTTTCTCTGCCGCTGTCCGTTCTTCGCCAGACTCACTAAGAATGGACGACGTACATTCTCTTTCCCTCAACAAATTCATAAAGGAGTCTGTTAAGTTTGCAGTTGAGTAATGAATTCCTACCCCCACCTACATATCCCTTTCCTCTAAGTCCTGTTTCTTGGCCTTAAGTACAATGGGAAATACTGCCTGAGTGCTTGTAAAAATTTGTTTTTGGTTTTTCCGGCCACCCACAATTCCATTCCATTCCAAACTAGTTTAAAATAGGGATAAAGTAATAGACAATAAATCTAATTTTATCGGAAAACAAAGCGTGGGATGCTTTCAGATTAGGGCTGCCATAATCCTGAACCCGTCAGCCAGGACACTTATTCCCTATAAATACAGTTTCTTAGGTTCTGGCGTTACATTATTTTGATGTATTTTCTGATATTATAAGCAATAAAGTTTTGTTGCACAATCCGTAGAACTAAATGATTGATGATTATGAAACGTTCAAGGTATGATTTTTTTTAATCATAAAAGAACAAATTTCTCTTGACGGTGACGTAACTTGGACAAATGCTTGGCGCTTTTAACGAGGTCTTGAACGCTTGCCTTACCACCATTAGCAAATTTTCACATATCCTACAATGCGCTTCATGATCATTTTGTATATGCATAACCTAAAGATAATTTAGGTAGGCTGTCTGAAGTGAAGCCATTCTAGAAGATATACCAAATAAGTGTTTCCCTGCATGCTTCATAGAAAAGGATTTCTATTAATTCACGCGAATGTACTTAAGTACATTGCATTTAGCATTACAAATAGGTTTTAATAAAACATATTTGATGTGAACCTTAAATATTTAAATTCCTTAAAGAAGTATAATTTTTATGAACCAAAAACAGCTTTAAAAGAACTTCTTCAAAGGACCTTCAGAAATACGTCCTACAAAAGCCCGTCTGAAAGTTATTCTTTGAGTAGCGAAAGCAGAAGCCTTTCAATTTGTGCCACCTCGTACAAAAAAAGAAGGAGAAAATAATGGCTTTATCTACACGGTGGGCAGGAAGCAAAGATAGGTTGCATAAAAATGTCGACAAAAACTGAAAGCAGGGTTGTATTTGTTAATATTTTTAGGTTAAGAATCCCTTTGAATTGAAATCCTAGCTGCTCCTGTTTTAAAGATATCCACATTTTACATAGTTATGATAGGACCGACTTTTGCGAAAGAGAAAAACATCCTTGTGCATTAAATATTCAACAATGTATGTGTGAGTAAATGTGTGTATATATATTATGTGAAAATATAAGTTTATG
>NW_016158198.1:45684-49291 GCF_001687245.7 Rhagoletis zephyria | reverse complement strand
ATATCTTTAAAACAGGAGCAGCTAGGATTTCAATTTAAGCGGATTCTTAACCTTAAGATATCAACAAATACAACCCTGCTTTCAGATTTTGTCGACATTTTTATGCAACCTATCTTCGCTTCCTGCCCACCGTGGCTACTGCGAAGTATGTGTTAACCCTTAGCCGTGTACATACATACCTGTGCAGGAACTTGCATTTTTTGGCATTTGCTTGAAGATACAAAATTAGATTTTAACCAAATAAACTAACGAAGGTAAACTCACCAGATATTGCTCAACATGTTAGAGTTATCGATTTTCGACTACTAATGACAGAAAGCGTAACCTTTTTTCAAAGCAAAAATCTGCTAGAATGGGTGTCTACATTAACCTTCATTAAAAAAACCAGTACAATTTAAGCGTGGACCAGGACAACCGACAAAATTTTGTTTAAATCAGAACAAATCCTGGAAAACCAGGACGTCGGGCAGCCCTATTTTAGATTCTAAAGTCCTGCTATCGTCATTATTCAATATGACTACACTGAAAATGAAAAGCTCAACACAAATGCTATCACGCACCCCACGTTTTGTTTTCTGGTAAAACTAATTTTATTGCCAATTAATTTATCCCTATTTTATGCTGGTTTTAAAAGTTTAATTAAATCAAGCTAAGGAACTTCCATTCCTTTTAAACGAAATCAGTACTTCTAAAAATTATTTCTTACTTTTTAGTTCCCATTGTTATAAAAGCGAGTTTTTAGTTTTTTAAACTGCAACTTTTTTGCTGTTACATTAACTGTGGCCCGAGTAATGTTTGCATAAAAAAAAAATTCCGGTAGGTGGCGCTGTGGTCGGGATATTTCTAAAAATCGTATTTATGGGGCGATTTGGTTCATATTCAGTATGTAAGATGGATTTGCAGAGAGAAACGAACATAGACCTGCTAGGTGGCACTCGAATCGAGGTATTCTGAAAAATCGCATTTATGGACCGATTTAGTAGTTCATATTCAGTATGTAGGTTGGCTGTGAAAAGAAAAACATTTATGGGATTTGCACGATACGCTTAATCAGGATATGGCACGCGAAAAGTAACACTACTGCGAAGCATTGAAAGAATCAGTTCGAGATCAAAAACATGCATACAACACTCTCATAAATGTTGTAAGTGATGCTACTGGAGGGGATTTCTTATTAGATGTTCCCGGTGGAACTGGCAAAACTTTTTTCATTGCAATAATTTTATCCACGATTCGCTCGCAGAATGGCGTTGCACTTGCACTTGATTCATCCGGAAATGCAACCACGTGGTTAGAAGCGACCGAACGGCTCATCCAGCAATAAAATTACCGTTGAACGTACAATTAACTGAAACTGCGATATGTAAAATCATGAAGACCTGTTCGATGGCCAAAGTTCTGCAGCAATGTAAGTTGATCGTCAAGGATGAGTGTAAGATGGCACATAGGAAGTCTTTGTAGGCATTAGACCGAACGATACGAGATCTATGAAATAATCAGAATATGGTTGTTGGTGCAATGATTCTGTTGGCAGGTGATTTTCGCCAAACATTGCCCGTCATTCCACAGTCAACGCCGGCTGATGAACTCAATGCATGTTTGATGTCGTCCGTTTTGTAGAGGCATGTACATACATACTTTAAAATTAAATAAAACCATACGTGTCGACTTGCAAAAGGAACAACTTGGAAAGGTATTTTCAAAGCAATTACTGGACATTGGCAACGGCAGAATCCCCGTTCATATTTCTACCGGGTGCATTATTTTGCCCTATGGTTTTTGTCAGTTCACCGAATCAACATACGAAAAGTATTCCAAAACATTGAGGAAAATTACAAAAGTTATGCTCACACCCCGCAAAACAACACGTCTCCCGAACCAAATGAAGCTCCTTCAATTGAAATGTAACGGACTTCAGAGCAAGATCGAGGACATAACCGCCTTTATGGGAAGCTGCGGTCCAAGAAACGAAGTTGCACAGCAATTCAAAATTGTTGAATTGCGCCGGATACAACGTGCACCGTCGAGATCGCGAGCGAGATAATGGTGGTGGCTTAGCATTCATCACGCACCACACAGTGCAGTATCGTTTTATCGAAGCAGACATCGACGGCTGCAGCTCGCTAGACATAACAATTGGCAGCGCTGGTCAGATAAACAGGGTATTATGGCGACCTATGCTGACTTTAGCATCAGACCATCTGCACATAGTCATCTCGATCGATAAACCAGACGACTTTGCTTCCGCAGAACACCGGACCTATATCAACTTTTCTAAAGCTGATTGGAAAGGCTTCGTGGAATTTACTGAGAGCACCTTCGTTGCGCTCCCAACACCAACCGACGTCCACTTGGAGGAACGTAAGTTCCGCTGGGTTGTCACCGCTGCTGCAGTTCGCTTCGTACCAGCAGGATGCATTACGGACCCCCGTACAAACATCCCGGCTGAAGCGGCTGTTCTAGCCGATGAGCATGTCAAACTTTGTCAGGCCGATCCCAGAAATCCGTATTAGGGATATAAACCCGGTGATTCGGCAGCTTGTGAACTTACATAAGCGGAAAAAGTGGGAAGAGCATCACGCTCTTGTTCCTGTGGACCGACCCCATTGAGGCTGCACGNAAAATCCGTATTAGGGATATAAACCCGGTAATTCGGCAGCTTGTGAACTTACATAAGCGGAAAAAGTGGGAAGAGCATCANGAAATCCGTATTAGGGATATAAACCCGGTGATTCGGCAGCTTGTGAACTTACATAAGCGGAAAAAGTGGGAAGAGCATCACGCTCTTGTTCCTGTGGACCGACCCCATTGAGGCTGCACGCTTCTTAGGGCTTCCGTTAGTTGAGCTTGACGATGAGTTGAATTTCGAGATTCAAAACGAAGTTTCTGGCGAACTAACGACTTACAAATCGACGGATTCCGTTACTAGCCAAGATGATGTTGCACACTATCCAACCGAGTTTTCAAACTCGCAAGAATAGCAAGGACTACCGCCTCACAGTCTCCAATTGAAAGTCGGATCGGTAATCATAATGCTGTGAAATATCAACCAAGCACTTTGTAATGGAACCCATATAGCGGTGAAAAAATTGATGAGCAACGTCTTCGAAGCAACAATAATCAAAGGAAAGTTAAAAGGAGAAGAGGTTTTGATACCACGCATCCCAATGATTCCCACCGAATTCAAACGCTTTCAGTTTACCGTTCGGTTTGCATTTGCGATGACTATAAACAAGTCCCAAGGACAGTGATTGAGTATTATTGAATTGAGTTGTTGAAAATTTATGTTTATCAGGCAAACCAGAAATGGGGTTTCTGAGGTAGGGAGAGAGTTGTCGGTACTGACCGAAAAATTTAAACATTATGAAAATGTATTTAAATCTTTTAAATGCTTAGATACCGTACAATCTATGAAGGACATTCATGTGTCAAAACGTAAGCGTCTTCATAGTCCGCCTAATGAAAGGACCGTTCCACGTCAGAACAATCTTCCGAATGACTTAATTAATCTTTCTTCTCCATGTCCACAGACAACGGAGTTATCTTCCTCAAAAGAACATATATCAAAGTCTGCTTCTAATAATAACGACCCTGCAGTATCTTCCCC
>NW_016158198.1:29113-39678 GCF_001687245.7 Rhagoletis zephyria | reverse complement strand
GTCCCCCGTTGAAGTTGTGGCACCGCCATCTAATCTTCCAACGCTTACTCTACCCTCAATTAGTAACTCAGTTACTCAACCCCGTCCGCCGGTAATCGAGTCTGATACTAGGAGACTGGTTGTGGTTCCCCCAAAGAAGTCTATATTTGTATCTAGATTTTCGAGGGATACTTCCGAGGACGATATAAAGTTTTACATCTCGTCCAAAGTTAAAACTGTCAACTTAAGTATCAGAAAATTTAATTTAAATATGAAAGAAATATTTGGAGTTCTCAACCCGATCTCCGACAGTACCCTCGCCGGCAAGGAGAATCGCACATGTTCATCATTTGACGAGCTTACGTGGAGCTCGTATATGCTGATATTCGCCACGGGCACCATCTTTAGGCGGAGCCGGTGCAGCAGCGCGTGGCAAACTTTGTTCGTTTGCGAGCAAGGGTCTATCAGAGCCCAAGCTAAAAACTTCCGAGGCCCGATGTGTAGGTAAACCGCAACGGTGGGTGACTGTTCCCGAAAGCTGCGTTAAAAGTAGGGGAAGTTGGCGTCGGGGAGAAAGACGGTGGTTTGCATGCAACAGGGTGTGATGCTTTTCCTCACAATATTGGCACGTCCCGTTGCTCAGACAGTTCTTGGCCGTCGATCGGTCTACGGGAACTAGTTCCATGGCCTTGATGTTAAAGCGGCAAAAAAAGGAACGTATTGATATGAGGGGTTAGTTTGGTAAGATCACTAGCTTCACGATAGGCCGCGTCATCAATCCCTTTTGTGTGCGAATGTCTGAAACACGAATTCTTTTATCGGAGCCTTTATAAACCTTTGTGACCCTGCCCAAGCACCACTCGTTAGGAGTGAGATTTTCATGGCGAACTACAACTAGGTGATCAACGGCGATGTCTTTTTGAGGGGATTTCCATTTGTAGCGTTTATGGAGTTCTTTGAGATATTCCTCTTTCCATCGAAGATAGTGTTGCTGGCTAAGAGCCTTTATTTTCTGCCACCGATTAATTATCGAGACTGGGTTTGCTTCTATGGAGGGCTCGCGGGGAGAAAGTATGGGACCACCCGTGAGAAAGTGACAAGGTGTGAGGGCTGCACAATCTGCGGCGTCGTTGGAATTGGGCGATATCGGCCTAGAATTTAGACAGGATTCAATGCGACAAAGTAGGGTTTGAAACTCTTCAAAGGTGAATTTTTGAGAAGCGGCGGTACGTCGAAAATGAAATTTGATGCTTTTAACTCCAGCTTCCCATAGTCCTCCCATGTGAGGAGCGCCGGCNTGTCAGGCCGATCCCGGAAATCCGTATTAGGGATCTAAACCCGGAGATTCGGCAGCTTGTAAACGTACATAAGCGGGAAAAGTGGGAAGGGCATCTGAAGACTTGTAACTTCGCCTCTGGTGTGAGTAAGCTTTGGTCAACCGTGAGGTCACTGTCCAATCCGACGAGCACGACGACAGGTTCGAAATTTCTTTCGGCGACCATGCTTCGTCGGACCCGGAGCGATGCGCGAGCTATTTTAGCCGGAAATTCATACTGCATCCTCCGGTAGACAAATCCAAGCGTCGAGTGACCAGAGCGCTGCACAAACTGCCAACAACCTGTGGCCCTCTTGCTTTCACTAGCGGTGAAGTTCGGGTGGCCATCGGAGAGGCGAAAGTTTCCAAAGCCATGGGCCCTGACGGAATATGCATGTTGATGCTGAAAACTTAGGGCCCTGCGGGAGTGGCATACCTAACGGAGGTCTTTAATCTGTAAATGGCCACTCTCATCATTCCAAACATCTGGAATATGGGGAGAGTGGTCCTAGTGCTCAAACCGGGGATACCAGACAACAAAGGAGAGTCTTATCGTGCGATAACACTCCTTTTCCTGGTAGCGAAGACACTAGAGGCCTTGCTACTCGCGTATTTCACGAACCACCTGACCCCGGCGAAACATCAGCATGGTTTGCGTAAAGTGTACAGTACAACAACAGCACTTAACGCCATAAACACGCAGATAACACGTAGCCTAAACCGCAACCGTCCCTGTGAGAGAACTATTCTAGTCGCGTTGGACCTGTCAAAGGCGTTTGACACCGTCAGCCACTCTACGCTGCTAGAAGACATAGAGGCCTCCTCTCTCCCACAGAGGCTCAAATGGTGGTCGGCGAATTAGCTAAGTGGTCGACACTCGTCAGTAATGTTTAGAGACAAATCGAGCTGACCTAGAAAAATAAAACAGGGGGTTCCACAGGGTGGCGTCCTTTCCCCATTACTATTTAACTACTATATTTCAAAGCTCCCTCAACCACCAGAGGGAGTCTAGATTGTCTCCTATGCTGACGATTGTCTGGGAATGGAATTGATGACTTGTGTTCGAAAGTAAACGGGGGGAATGGAATTGATGACTTGTGTTCGAAAGTAAACGGGGGGAATGGAATTGATGACTTGTGTTCGAAAGGAAACGGGTATCTCTCCGAGCTTTCTCGCTTCTTCCCTGCTAGGAGCCTAACCCTCTCCCCTACAAAATCCTCTGCGACCTTGTTCACCACCTGGACGAAGGAGGTCAGACTACCGCTTCGAATTCACGTGGATGATACACCAATTCCGACGGTGAATAACCCCAAAATACTCGGAGTAACCTTCGACGGTCTGCTCTCCGTCTCTGCGCATGCAACCGCTATTGTCAACAAAGTAAAGAGCCGCAAAGAGGTCCTCAAGTCGCTAGCCGGCAGTACTTGGGGCAACGACAAAGAAACGTTGCTGGCAACATACAAGGCAATAGGCCGGCCGGTTTTAAATTACGCAGCACCAGTGTGGTCGCCGGGGACTAGTAGGATGCAGTGGATGAAGCTGCAGACGACGCAAAACACTGCACTTTCGACAGCGATTGGATGTCTTCTGATGTCGCCAGAACACCACCTGCATAACGAGGCGAAAATGCTCCCCATAAAGGAGCACAACACAATGATCTGCAAGTAATTCTTAGTAGAGAGACCCAGACGTGGACTTCCGAACAGACACTTGCTTGCAGAGGAGCCATTGCTATGGCATGTCAGAAGGCATCTATACGAACTGACGGACGAGGTCCAGAGGTTCATTAAACAACCTCTGGACCCGTCAGATTATCGACAGGCCTTGAGCGGTATTCACAGGGAGTCAGTCTCGGGTTATGTAGACTCCAGACCTGTGAATGCCGTTCTAGACACACAGCCACCGGACATCAACGAGACGGAGCATCATCTGCCTCGGGAGACTAGAACCACAATAGCCCAACTTTGCTCTGGCTACTGCAGCAGGTTAAACTCATACCTGAGCAGATTAGACGCAAATGAGTGTCCGGCATGCGGAGAGACACCCTACGACTCGAAATATCTTTTCGTATGCCTGGAAAACCCGACAGTGCTAACGCTCTTGTTCCTGTGGACCGACCCCATTGAGGCTGCACGCTTCTTAGGGCTTCCGTTAGTTGAGCTTGACGATAACGTCTGAGATATTAACCGATCTGGGCGGGGTTGTTGTAGCCGCTACAACAATAACAACATGTCAATGAGTTGAATTTCGAGATTCAAAACGAAGTTTCTGGCGAACTAACGACTTACAAATCGACGGATTCCGTTACTAGCCAAGATGATGTTGCACACTATCCAACCGAGTTTTCAAACTCGCAAGATTAGCAAGGACTACCGCCTCACAGTCTCCAATTGAAAGTCGGATCGGTAATCATAATGCTGTGAAATATCAACCAGGCACTTTGTAATGGAACCCATATAGCGGTGAAAAAATTGATGAGCAACGTCTTCGAAGCAACAATTATCAAAGGAAAGTTAAAAGGAGAAGAGGTTTTGATACCACGCATCCCAATGATTCCCACCGAATTCAAACGCTTTCAGTTTACCGTTCGGCTTGCATTTGCGATGACTATAAACAAGTCCCAAGGACAGTGATTGAGTATTATTGAATTGAGTTGTTGAAAATTTATGTTTATCACATGGTCAATTGTATGTCGCCTGCTCCCGTGTCGGAAAACCATCAACTTTGTTTGCTTACACATCAGATAATAAAAAAATGCGTGTGTAGCACCGTACACGTGATAGAAGTGAAACTTCTTAAAAAATGTGTGAGTACCAGGAACTCACGAAATTTGATATGTAAGGATATGTTTAAGGCTCGGCAAACCATTAGGCGATTGTGTTACATACATAGGTTAGGTTAGAAATTAAAAATAATTTTATTTCATTTCATTAATTTTCCGATAAATAATTTATTTATTCATTTCCCGGTAACACCACCTTATATGAATTCGCCCTTCTAGCATCCTTAGGACCTGGTTGTAATGGAAGTAGCTGACCGGAGTGAACTGTCTCATAATTATCTATTATATGTTTAACAAATAAATGCAAATGTTTATAATGCAATTAATAGATCCTTATGAATTCGCCACGATTTGTTACGATTCTCCCCGTGCAATACAACCAAGGCATTAATTAGTGTGCGCACTTTTGTTTGCAAAATGCATTTACATATTAAAGTTGAAAGAAGACAAATTCCTTTGTACGGCATTCTACTAAAACGCATGAAATGGTTTCATGAATTGGCCTACGCATAATGGTAGTAAATGACAGAATAAATTATAACAAACACATCATTTTGACATAATGACTTGGTAAAAGATCTGAGGAACTTTTCCGAGGAAATAAACAACGAAACTACTTCCAAAGTCCTCTGGAGCAAAGTGAAAATGCTTCATGGTAATTTCTCGCCAAATAAAATACACATAATACAAGATTACCAAAACACTGTCGTCTCAAGTTCCGTAGATATAGCCTGTCTTGCTGAGAAGCAAAACCAACGAACGCCGGTGCGAACTCACGACAATGTAACACAAGGAATAAAAGAAATATAAACACTTGTATTAGAACAGGTATATATGTATGTAAAATGGTTTATTGCAGCGCATATACGAAGTTATATGCCTTATTCAAATACGATGTACATAAGCAAAGTAGTACAAAAGGAATGGATGTTCACAAGATATGTATTGTTGATATTACCTTAAATAGTGATCGCTGACTCAATGCTGCTGTCGGTCTGGCTGCTGTCATCAAAAAGAACCGCAGTTCAAACCGAACATCGCATTAAATAATCTTGAACTTCGAAAGAAGCCCGCCGGTACTTTTCCCGCAGCGGTGTAGCTTTGCAGCGAACAGCGGTGCAGAACACTTACCATTGGTTCCCAACTATTGAAGGCCTTTGGCTTCAACATTGCCGCCAGCCTTGCAATACTGAGGAATTGCAAGATGCTTCAAATTAGATTACTTAAAAAGTAGGTTTAGCTAGAGATGGAAATATAATATATACAAATTCAAATTCAGTACGATACTTAAAACTAGGATGCGTGCAAAAAATATTAAATTGTTGAACTCTCTTGTGTTGGTTTTTTTTTACATTTATTCAAATAATACAGTTCCAATTAAATGCAAACTTCAAAAATACTATATAATTTACCCAGTAAGTGGTCGCTGTGCCTTAAAGGGCACATGGGCCAGAAAGGACCCAACCGAAAATAGAGTTCTGGGCGGTAGGAAACCCAGCATAAGCAATAAGTTCGCCTCTTATGATTTTATGATATACATCCCCACCGAAAATCAAGGCGACGGCAGAGGAAGTGTGGAAGCCAGAATCGGCGAGCTTGAGGTTAATGAATTTGTCCCGCGTCGCTTGGCTGAGGTGACGAGCTGGAGTTCTCAACCCGATCTCCGACAGTACCCTCGCCGGCAAGGAGAATCGCACATGTTCATCATTTGACGAGCTTACGTGGAGCTCGTATATGCTGATATTCGCCACGGGCACCATCTTTAGGCGGAGCCGGTGCAGCAGCGCGTGGCAAACTTTGTTCGTTTGCGAGCAAGGGTCTATCAGAGCCCAAGCTAAAAACTTCCGAGGCCCGATGTGTAGGTAAACCGCAACGGTGGGTGACTGTTCCCGAAAGCTGCGTTAAAGGTAGGGGAAGTTGGCGTCGGGGAGAAAGACGGTGGTTTGCATGCAACAGGGTGTGATGCTTTTCTTCACAATATTGGCACGTCCCGTTGCTCAGACAGTTCTTGGCCGTCGATCGGTCTACGGGAACTAGTTCCATGGCCTTGATGTTAAAGCGGCAAAAAAAGGAACGTATTGATATGGGGGGTTAGTTTGGTAAGATCACTAACTTCACGATAGGCCACGTCATCAATCCCTTTTGTTTGCGAATGTCTGAAGCACGAATTCTTTTATCGGAGCCTTTATAAATCTTTGTGACCCTGCCCAAGCACCACTCGTTAGGAGGGAGATTTTCATGGCGAACTACAACTAAGTGATCAACGGCGATGTCTTTTTGAGGGGATTTCCATTTGTAGCGTTTATGGAGTTCTTTGAGATATTCCTCTTTCCATCGAAGATAGTGTTGCTGGCTAAGAGCCTTTATTTTCTGCCACCGATTAATTATCGAGACTGGGTTTGCTTCTATGGAGGGTTCGGGGGGAGAAAGTGTGGGACCACCCGTGAGAAAGTGACAAGGTGTGAGGGCTGCACAATCCGCGACGTCGTTGGAATTGGGCGATATCGGCATAGAATTTAGACAGGATTCAATGCGACAAAGTAGGGTTTGAAACTCTTCAAAGGTGAATTTTTGAGAAGCGGCGGTACGTCGAAAATGAAATTTGATGCTTTTAACTCCAGCTTCCCATAGTCCTCCCATGTAAGGAGCGCCGGCAGGGATAAAGTTCCAAGACAACTCCTGATGACTGTACATATTGCACAAAGACNTTTCCCATAGTTCTCCCATGTAAGGAGCGCCGGCAGGGATAAAGTTCCAAGACAACTCCTGATGACTGTACATATTGCACAAAGACTCGCGCGACGTGATTAGAGATTTCCTGAATTCCTTTTTCAAGTTAGCTGCCGCACCTACAAAATTGGTCCCATTGTCTGAAAAGATTTGCTGAAGGCAGCTTCGTCTAGATATGAATCGCGAGAATGCGCCAAGAAAGGTCTCTGTGGACAGATCGCTTGTACCTTCCAGGTGAATTGCCCTTGTTGAAAAACATACAAATATGCAAACATAACCTTTAGTGATTTTACATGCTCTACCAGTGAAACTCTTAATATCAAATGGGCCGGCAAAATCGACTCCAGTATTTTGAAAAGGCCTGGAAAGGGTCGTTCGCTCTTCAGGAAGGGCAGCCATGATTTGGGATTGATTCCGCTTTTTATGAATGACGCAAGTTCTGCAGTTATGAATGACAGTCTTTATGAGATTCTTTGCCTTTGGAATCCAATACTGTTGGCGAAGCAGCCGCAGCATCAATTGATTTCCTCCATGAAGAGAAATGTTATGAATCAAGTGAACTAACAACCTTGAGAACGGAAAACTATAAGGTAGAAGAATGGGATGTTTTTCATTATAAGATAAAATAAGCGAATTTGCGAGTCGACCATTGAATCTCATTATACCCTGACAGTCTAAGAAGGGATTCAAGGTTAAAATTTTGCTTTTCTGCGAAATTGGAGTTTTTGAAGTCAGACACCTCTGTTCTTCCAAAAAATGTTTCATCTGTGCCAGAATTATAAGCCGATTACGAATATTCGAGATTTCCTCTCCCAAAACCGCTAGCGGTGGATACGATTGGAATCTTCGAGTGTGCCGGTTAGTCCTGTTGTAAAACCGGAAGACGTAAGCTAAAACACGCAGTGCGCCCGGAAAAGATTAAAATCTTTCTAAGGGATGCTCACGGTTTGACACAAGCGAAGCGTGCGCCTTTATTTTCCTTGCTTCGGTCGTGATATTGTCCAGTTCGTCATCCATTGATGGCCATTGCCCTGCATATTTACCTAACCAAGAAGGGCCGTACCACCACAACTCGCTTGCGCATAAGTCCTGAGGGTATGCTCCTCTGCTGCCAAGATCTGCTGGATTATCCTTCGAGTCCACGTGATTCCAATGCCTAAATCCGACTAATTCCTGTATCTTTGCTACTCGATTTGCGAAAAAGGTGGTCCAGGAGCAGGGCCGCTTTTTGAGCCAAGAGAGAACGATGGTTGAGTCTGTCCAGCAAAATATGTTTTCCACCTTGAAAGGAAGTTCATTTAGAAGAGACCTAAGCAAATCGACAACTAGAACCGCCCCACACAACTCCAAACGAGGAAGCGAAATAGTTTTTATTGGTGCAACTTTAGTTTTTGTTAATAAGAGGTGTGACGACTCTGTACCGTGGCTTTCTACCCGCAAATATATCACGCCCGCGTATGGACTTCGAATGGTGACTCAATGGTGAAATTCACCCATCGCGGAATTTTTATAACATCGAAATACATATAACTTTCTACAAAGGCTTTCCATTTAAAAAGTGTTTGAGAACTTATACGCTGATCCCAGAGAGTACCATCTGACCAAATTTGTTGCATCACTATTTTAGCTACGACCACCACCGGAGCTAGCCAACCAGCTGGGTCAAACAGTTTCGCTATCGTTGACAACACTTCTCGTTTAGTGTAGCTATCCTTTGAAGGGAGGGTCTGAACGCAAAAGAAAAAATGGTCTATCTAGCATTCCATCTAATCCCTAGTGCTTTTGTTGTGCTTGACTCATCTAAAGTTAAAAATTCTCTCTTCAATAAATGCTCATGAGGAAGATCCATGAGGATTTCCTTGGAATTTGAAGACCATTTCCTCAAAGAAAACCCAGCACTTTCAAGTGTTTCTATCAGCTGGTCTCGTGCCTGTAAAGCTGTGGATACATCGTGAAATCCCGCTAAAACGTCATCTACATACATAGAATTTCGTAAAATCTGAGCCGCTAGTGGATGTGAATCATGAGAATCCTGAGCTAACTGCCTAAGAGTTCTAATTGCCAAGTATGGCGCACAATTAACTCCAAACGTTACCGTCCCTAACTGATAATCTTGTATACTACTATGTGGATCCTTTCTAAAAAGAATCCTTTGATAGGGCCTATGAGACGGGTTGACTAAAATTTGCCTGTACATTTTTTGGATGTCACTATTAAACACGTATTTATACATCCGCCATCGTATCAGTAGCAAGGTCAAATCAGCTTGAAGGGTTGGGCCTACATGTAAAATATCGTTAAGACAAACTCCATTCGAAGAATTGCTGGACGCGTTGAAAACTACCCTTAATTTCGTGGAAGTACTTTCCGGTTTCAAGACTGCATGATGNACCAATAAGTGACTTTTATTTGTTTATAGTATGGCAAAAAATCATATTATGAGATAGTGACTCTTGGTGATATAAACTAATTATATTGTGAATTGCTGCAAATGATATTTTAAGCTGAATTATAATCAATGCCTTGCTCGTGCGGACAAAAGGTTGATCGCACTCAACCAAAAGTTCAATGTGCTAAGTGCAAAGAGATTTATCATTTGAGTTGTGTTGGTATTGTACAAGCCGATCTTGACTATTTACTTTCGTCTGACAAGCCTTTCGTTTGTAAAGTATGTACGGCTGAGCCTCGTACATCAATTCGTCTGCCCTCCTCCCCTGTTGCTTTGGATGAGGGTGCTAGTGCCAAATCGTCTGTGAATTTAAACACTCAGAAAAATAAAACAACTGAAAACGCTGAGAATGCTTCTCGTAATTGTCATCAAATAAATCTACATGCCGTACTCAAAGAGATTTCTTCTCTTAAAGCTGAGAATGCTCAGGAGGTCTCTTTAATTAGAGATTTGCACGTTGAAAATAAACAATTAAATAAAAATGTGACGTTTTAAATGGTGAAATTCGTTCAGTGCAGGCTAAGCTGAGCAATAAAGAAGCTGATATATCTGTATTAACTAAGGAAATTAAAAATCTTCGCATTATTATGTGCAGTTTCCTAAAACTCAATCCAAATCAAGCCAATAGTGTACATGACAGCAAAGAGGTGATTGACACAGTTAATCTTTCACTTTCATACTCTTCGTTTTCGTCTCCGCCTGTTTACTCTGTTGCTAACTCTCCTGCTGCAGCAGCCGCTGCTGTACCTCGCTTAATAATGCAATATGCACGATGGTGTCATCATATACTGTGCCTATGCATACATCTACTCAGCCATCTGTTTCGCTATCAGCTGAAACTGTTGGTGTTCCTGCGAATTCTCCCGCCGTTTGTGCTATTAATTGCTCATCTTCGTCTTTTGGTGCTGCTAATGCTCGGGCGCAATCTCTTGCTGCTCAGGAATATTCATGCGAATCTCATCAACATTATTCTTCTTTATCTTATTCGCAAGCTGTTGCCGGGAATAATATTTCGTCATCACAACGAACTAACACTACGACGCCTGCTTTGGTTTTTAGTAACGGTGACCACATCTCTGTATCTGCTGGCGTGCCAGCAGCCACTCATTGGACCACGGTTGAGAATAAGAAGCGTCGCAAACAACTAAGAGTTGTCGGTTCAAGCTCAAATTCTGACTTACAGGTGGCGGAACGTAAAAAGTGGTTACATTTATCGTCGTTTTTGCCCTCAGTCACTGCGGATAATATAGTTGACTATATTGTTAGACACGCTGGTGTAGATAAAACACATATATCATGCTATGCCTTAA
>NW_016158198.1:9799-29084 GCF_001687245.7 Rhagoletis zephyria | reverse complement strand
CTGTACCTCGCTTAATAATGCAATATGCACGATGGTGTCATCATATACTGTGCCTATGCATACATCTACTCAGCCATCTGTTTCGCTATCAGCTGAAACTGTTGGTGTTCCTGCGAATTCTCCCGCCGTTTGTGCTATTAATTGCTCATCTTCGTCTTTTGGTGCTGCTAATGCTCGGGCGCAATCTCTTGCTGCTCAGGAATATTCATGCGAATCTCATCAACATTATTCTTCTTTATCTTATTCGCAAGCTGTTGCCGGGAATAATATTTCGTCATCACAACGAACTAACACTACGACGCCTGCTTTGGTTTTTAGTAACGGTGACCACATCTCTGTATCTGCTGGCGTGCCAGCAGCCACTCATTGGACCACGGTTGAGAATAAGAAGCGTCGCAAACAACTAAGAGTTGTCGGTTCAAGCTCAAATTCTGACTTACAGGTGGCGGAACGTAAAAAGTGGTTACATTTATCGTCGTTTTTGCCCTCAGTCACTGCGGATAATATAGTTGACTATATTGTTAGACACGCTGGTGTAGATAAAACACATATATCATGCTATGCCTTAATAAAGCAAGAAACTCCGCCAGTTAAACGCAGTAGAGTAAATTTTAAGCTCGGTGTCTCTTATGCTTTTTATGAAAAGATGCTTTCGCCTGACCTCTGGCCAGCAAATGTCAATATACGTCCTTTTCGTTTTTTACAAAAAAGGGAAATCAGGAGGCAGTAACGTAAATATTTTAAAGGCTAAAACTAATGTATGCGATTTGAAAGTGTATTTTCAAAATATATCTGGCCTTCGAACAAAATCAGAAGCAGTGCGCATTTTTAGTTCACACGCAGACTATGATGTTATTGTTATTGTTGAGACCTGGCTTAATACTGATTTCTATGATAGTGAATTCTTTGACTCAAAGATTTATAATGTATTTCGGAAGGATAGAGACTCTGTCAAAACTGGATATGTAAGAGGCGGTGGAGTTCTCGTCGCCGTTCACGTAAAGCTACACTCTTACTCAGTTTCGCTTGAGTATAATAATACTCTCCTCGACCAACTTTGCGTGTGCGTACAGGAACCCTCATCACATGACTCACTGTATTTCATTGTATGTTATAATAGCAATTATGACATTTATCGTGCGCATGCTGATAATGTCATATCTTTAGTTCATAACAACTCAAATGATAATCATGTTTGTGTTTTAGGTGATTTTAACCTATGTAACGTAGGCTGGTCTTATGCTTTCTCAGCCTTTGGTCTTACACCAATTAATGTAACTATAGGATTCATGAATCCTACCTAATCGATAGTTTTCTAAGCCTTAATCTGATTCAAATTAACACGTATGCTATAAACTGGATAGAGTTTTAGATCTTATTTTCGTCAGCGATAATATATACTGCAATATTTAAGAATGCTACTCGCCTCTTTCGCCACCTGATATGCATCATGTTGCGTTAGATTTTAAATTTGAATTTTATAATTTTCCATCTACTACTCCTGGTGGAGAATTTTTGTTTAATTACAGGGCTTGTGACTTTTCAAAGTTAAATGGTTTACTTGGTATCCGAATGCTACGATATTTTTAAGACTACTTTAATGGAATTCTGTCTTGACAATATTCCAGTTCTAAATAAAAAACCATACAGGTTGCCATGGTATAATCGTAAGCTTAAAAGAGTAAAGAATCTTAGGAATAAATTTTTTAAAAAATTTAAGACTTCCGGGAGCCAGGTATTTTTTGAAAAATATCAGAAATATCTGAAAGAATTTAATTGTTTAGACAAATTTCTTTATAGGAATTATATTCTTAGTGTGGAGTCGAGCATAAAGACGAACCCAACATCATTTTGGAATTTCGTTAAGTCTAAAAAATCTGTTTCTTGTATACCTTCGGCAGTATTTCTTGAGAATAAGTTTGCTAGTAGCCGTAATGATATAGCTAATCTCTTCGCTGAATTTTTTTGTTCAAATTGTTCTGATTATGATGACAATTGTGGGTTCGACTATGACTACCCAGAAAGTTCCTCCATTAATTTTGGCTCTCTTAAGTTGCCATCTGATGATGTTTTAAATGGCATTTTTAAACTTAAACCATCAGCTAAAATGGACGTTGATGGGTTTTCTGCAATATTGCTGAAAAATACTCCTGCTCTGGTTTTACCTTTAACTCTTATTTTCAATAAGTCGCTTGCCTCAGGTGTGTTCGCAGACGATTGGAAAATTATCTATATTAACCCTATGTTTAAAAATGGTAATAAAAGTAATGTGTGTAACTACAGGCCGATTTCTAAGCTATCAGCAGTATCCAAAGTTTTTGAAAGTATTGTCAAAGACAAGTTATATTTTGCAACAAAAAATTTAATTTCTCCAAATTAACATGACTTTGTTCCTATTAGGTCAACAGTTTCTAACCTAGCTGTTTTTAGTGAATACTGTATTACGTCTTTTTCTGATGGACATCAGGTAGATTGCATATACACGGATTTTGCGAAAGCTTTTGATAAAGTGTCTCACTCAATATTAATTAGTAAATTAGCTTGTCTTGGATTTCATTCAGTATTTATGCATTGGATAAAATCATATTTGTGTAACAGGCGGTGCGTAGTCTCTATTGATGGCATATCCTCTGAACCATTCTTTGCTACCTCTGGGGTTCCCCAAGGGAGTATCTTAGGGTAGTAAAAAATCTGAATGATATGAATAGGCTTCAAGTAGAACTCGATAATCTGCATTCTTGGTGCTTGAAATCGAGACTTTCACTGAATTTTAATAAATGTTTTAAAATCACTTTTGCAAAAATTCGAAATGTCTTATCGACAAATTATAGTATCTCTAATACTTTACTAGAAACTGCTGAGGAAATGAAAGATCTTGGCATAATTTTTTCATCAAATTTTTCCTTTAATAGCCATATCAGCCACATAATTAGGAAATCTTATTCAGTTTTGGGCTTTGTGAGGCGAAACTGTACAAATTTTTGTGACCCGTATACACTTAAACTGTTATATACGTCGTTCGTACGTTCAAATTTGGAATACGGGGCGTTTATATTTATAGTAATTCTATAAATAGAATTGGGCGTGTTCAGAAGGTTTTTCTTAAATTTGCATTACGGTCTTTGAATTTTTCTGCTCCTATGCCCACCTACACTTCTCGTTTACTTTTAATAAATCTGAAGACCTTGGAAGCTAGAAGATCTGTGCTCTCTTTGACTTTTATTTTCAGTGTTATTAGTGGGTCTTTGGACTGCCCTATTATATTAGAACGTATAAATTTTAACATTCCCCAGCGCAGCTTACGTATATCATTGCCTTTTTGCGAGGGAAGATGGAAGACCGAGTATGCACGCAATGCCCCAATTGCACGTGCAATAAACGAATTAAATAAGATCTCAAGTTCTATTTTAGTTGATTTTTCTTTAGATAGAAATATATTTATTAATATTTTGAATTCGTACTTTTAGTTACTTTTTTGCATTTTAATGAAATTTTCTTTGATATTTCTGCATAATTTTGTATGCGAATGTTCATTTTTTTAGGCTCCAATAGTCTGTAAGAAATTTATGTTTCATAGACTTTAATAATATAAATAAATAAATAAATAATTTCGTGGAAGTACTTTCCGGTTTCAAGACTGCATGATGAGGAAGGTAGAAATGACTAGGAGAATGTTCAAAACTTGGAGCCTCTACTTTCTCCATGTGCCCTAGATCCAAATATTCTTGAACAACCTTGTCATACTCTTCCTTTAAAGATGGATTTTTCGTTAACCTTGCTTCGTTACGAATAAATTGCTGAAATGCAATGGGGCGCTATGATCCTAGCTTAACATCCGTTGGATAAAAGTTTTTAAACGGTAGCGAAACCACGTATCTTTCTTCCGAATTCCTAGTAGTTGTTTTCAAGTACTGCTCTTCACAAAACATATCCTCGTCTGATTGAAGGTTATTTTTTGGGAATTCCTCTAACTCCCAGAACTTGCGTAGTTTACTATCTAACGAAATGTCCTCTCCCATTGAGACTTTTGTGGCAAAGCAAGAGAAGTGTGCGGTGGAAGATGCCCCAGTGACAATCCACCCGAACACCGTCTCTTGAGACAGAAGGTTGTATTGAATACTACATTTTACCCCTTCTAACATAACCTTGGGGTACAAATCTCCTCCGATCAAAACATCGATAGGACCGCTTTGCAAAAACTTCGAATCTGCTAAGGGTACTTTAGGCAGTTGTTCTAGAATGGATTCATTTATTGAGGTCGAGGGTAAGTTACCAGTGATTTGTGGTAATACAAACGCAGTAGCTTCTATTAAAAGATTTGGATCACGGGGTGAGCCTAAAACAAACGAACAAATTTTCGATGCGCTGTTAGAAACCTTCTGATTCAATCCCGAAATAACCGCATTTGTCTTGGAACACGGTAGTTTTAAAAGTTTTCGAAGTCGTTCAGAAATAAACGAGGCTTCTGAAGCTGAATCAATTAAAGCGCGAGCTATATAAGTTGAGCCCAAGTGGCAGATGTGAACCATGGCAGTTCCAAGAAGAGCTGAGGATAACCCTGACGATTTCAAATTTTCCTCAGCTGCCGATAACATATTGCTAGAAGAAGCGGACTGTATATTTGTATGGAATGCCTGTGAAGCAGTTCCACTTGCATTTTCTTTTGAGTGTTAGAAGACACTCTGTGAAGTAGAGTATGATGTCTACATTTGCACTTAGTGCACGAGAATTGACTTTTACAGTATTTTATCGAATGGCCTTTTGAAAGACAGTTTAGACAGCAGTTGTGTTTTTTAATTGCAGTGAACCTATCATTAATCGAAAGTTACAAGAATTTTGTACATAAACGCAAAGGATGTTGTTATTTCGGACACATTATGCAGTAAGACTGAGAAATATTTGTCGCCAGAGACACTTTCTTTTGACCCGCCGAGTTGGGTTGATGTGAGAATGTTTTTTGATGTTGGTTGGTTGAATAAGATGAAGCTACCCATTTCACATCCACTATCGTATAGTAGTGTTTGTTCCCATAGAGAAAGTGTTGTTTCAGGGAGTCGGTTTGAACACAGGAAGATTAGGATCGGATTCCAATTCCCAACGCTGATAGACATCCGTTTATGCCTCGCCGGAGCTCCTTTAAAGCGGGTGCACTTTCGGTCCGAATGACCGGAAGCGAAAAAAGCAGCTTCAATTGTTTGTTGACTAAAACCCGTTTATTTTCGTACGCTGCCTTCAAATTTGACCAAGCGATGTCGAATGCCTCATTTGAAAGTGGGGGTTTGCTAACGATGTCTCGTGCTTCGCCGCTTGGTTTATGTCGAAGGTGGAAGAGTTTTTCGATGTTACTCAGATCCGCATTATTAATGTAAATCGCGGTGAAGAGATCACGGAAGGATGGCCACGACACATAGTCACCATGGAATATTTCTGTGTCACATGGCGGTAGGTTCAAATTATTGGAGCGCTTGGGTACTTGGGCAGGGGGCACATAAGAAGCAGTATCAGCCGTCACGCTGTACTTCTGAATGCCTTCGCTNAGTAATGATGTAAATATAGCAATTTCCTACAGGGTCAATGCGAAAATTTCCTACTGGGTCACTTGTGCTAATATGTATATGCACTTGTAGGTATGTAGGTGTATATGAATGTAAATACACAGGCGACTAAGCAAAAAAAATGCAAAGTCATCAGTTGAGCGACAACACGAACAGAAGGTGCGTGCAATAGGAAGAAACCGAAAATGCACCGATACGGGTAAATATGTGCTGTATGTACTTGTATATAAATGTATGATTGTTTATATGTACTTAGGCGCGCACAGTAAACTAGCGAAAAATGTCGCGATGCTGATTATATACACCAAAAAAAAGATCTCTCAGTTCGAGAGATTGGGAATGTAAATATGTATGTATATAAACTTATGTATTTATATTTTGTAAATAAGGAATACACCAAATTCGAAGATTATCCGAAAAATTATTTATTATTTTTTATTTTAAAGAGATCACCACCAAAATAATTTGATTAATTGGAAACGATTTAAATCTTTTGAGTTATCGAGATGCGTTTAAATGCAAAAAGAACGTCACTTTCTTGTACACAATGACCACATATATCTGTATATAAAAATGTATGTACACAANCTTTCTTGTACACAATGACCACATATATGTATCTGTATATAAAAATGTATCTACACAAGTTATTTTGTATGCAAGTTAACACGTGCAGCCCAAGGGCAGCCGTAACAGTTGCAGTAAGCAAATTTATTTCTGCAGCTGGCAATCAATTTCAATAGCGGCCAGCCAACAGTAGCTAATTACGACGAATCTGTAATGCAACACCAACATGCAGCTGCACGGTGGTTTCATATTAATAATAATAATAGATTGGCGCTTACACATATGTTAGTGTTTGGCCGAGCTTCATATTATTCCTATTGATATTTAACATCTGCAAATTCCACAACATCATCACAAGCCAGTCACAGCGCGGCGTTCCTGGAACTCTTCACAGCAGCGACTGCGACGATGGCGGCTGTAGGTTAGATTTTAAGAACAACCGGCAAAGCCAGTGCTTACGGTTAAATTTTAAAACTCGAATAAACTAACTGACGCCCTGACGTGGGGCCACGGTAAACTTGTCGTGGCATAAGGACATCCAAGGACATCCAGATCTATCAAGAAATAGGACATCAGGATAAAGGGACAACAAGGCTTTCCAGATTTTGCTGTAAAATAAATTTTTAGGAAATGTAAGTAGAGTGCAAAGAGAAAAATAATAACAAATGTGTAAAGTAATGTTTTAAGAAAAAAAGAAGTAAAAAAAAACAAGAAAAATTGTGAATTTTTAATTACATTTGTACGAAAAATCAAAAAATCTATTGACAAGCCAAAGAAAATTTTTAATTGTATTTTGCTAAATCTCTGTAAAAGGAAAGAAAACAAACAGAAGATAAAATAATAATAATAATAACATGTTAGAGTAAAATAGACGAGAGTCGAAACAAATACAGAACGAATTGTGAATCGTTGATCCTTGCACGGAAAGTCTTACTGTCGTTGTTTTTTTTTGCTGAAAGTTTTGTGGGCAAGTGATTTGCCAGGTTCATGAGTGATTGTGAATTAGGTGAATTGTTAGGTAGGCTAAACAGTATAGTAGTCGATAGAAGAAGGATCGGTGGTGTTTATGATCAGGCAGCTTGGTATTCAAGTTTAAATATGTCTTTGGAAGCCAACCAGCTGAAAGCGCTAATAGAGAGTGCTGTTTCCTCTGCACTCGCTGTACAGAGGGAAAACTTTGAAGAACGGCTGACTACCATTAGTCAGCGCATAAACGATGTTAAGATTACTGTGCCTGAGGTAGAGGCATATAAAGAAATAGAGGTATTGCCCGGTAGACAGTGTGACGAACCCCTTGACATTGTTAAGTCCTTACCAGACTTCGATGGCACTCCTGCTATGTTTCTTGGCGGCAGGCAGCCCAGACGGCATATAAGATTTTCGAAAAACATGAAGGTAGTAGTAAGCATTATCAAGCTGTCGCCATAATTAGGAATAAGGTGAAGGGGCCAGCAGATATGGTGTTGGCATCCTTCAATACGGTGTTAAATTTCAAGGCTATAGTTAGTCGCCTTGATTTTACTTATAGTGACAAACGACCCATCTACCTAATTGAGCAGGAGCTCTCAACCCTTCGCCAGGGAAGTTTGACACTCGTGCAGTACTATGACGAGGTTGAGAAGAAATTAACCCTTCTCACCAATAAGACAATCATGACATACGACAAGACAATAGCTGCGTCCCTCAATGAGAAATATAGGATGGACGCCTTGCGAGTGTTCATTTCGGGTACAAAAAAACCAATTTGCGATGTGCTGTTTTCGGCACGACCTAGCGACCTCCCATCTGCTTTAGCGTTAGCTCAGAAGGTAGAGTCAAATCACGAGCGATACTTATTTGCTAGTACCTACGCTAAGAACTTGGAAGATAAAGCCCAAAGATTTGAAGGTAGGCAACAGTATAGGGAATAGGGTACTGGTGGAAGAGCCCCAGTCAAGGATTTTTATCCATCAAAAAGCCCCCATTTTAATAGAAGTCAAGGTACCAATAATAAGCCTCCACAAAAAATGGAGCCAGTGCAGCCAATGGAGGTAGATTCTTCACTTCGCTATAAGCAAAGCACGCAGCATCAACCCAATGTTCCGTCTCGCAATTGGGTACCGCCTCATACAAATCAAAACGAAGCAAGTAGGCAGGCTGCAAAAAGGCCGAATTATGGCTCCGCTAGATTTACAGGGCCGAAACAACAAAGAATCGACCATTTATCCTCAGGTAAAGAGAGCGAAGAATATCGGGACGTGGCAAATTTGGAGGCTGCAGCAGTGGATGATGAACTGTCTGATTCAGATCAAATCAATTTTTTAGTGCAAATTCCCTGCTACCTTTCATCGAAAGGACAATTGCAGGGAGAAAAATTAAATTATTAATCGATACAGGGGCATCAAAAAATTATATTAAGCCTCTAAAAGAGCTTAAGAATATAATACCGGTCGAAAATCGGTTTTTGGTAAAGTCAATACATGGCTTTAACGATGTTAAGGAAAAATGTATAGTTAACTTGTTTGGTACAAACAGGCCTTTTTTTTGCTCCCCATGCTTTCAACTTTCGACGGAATAGTTGGGCTTGACCTGCTTACGCAGACAAATGCTACGTTAGATTTTAAAAACAAAATAATAAAAACCAGTTCTGGCTCCGAAGAACTTAAATTCTTGAAGTGTGGTAACGTGAACTTCACACAAGTGGAGGACATAGAAGTGCCGCAAGTTGTGAGAAACAAATTTCAAAAAATGATAAAAAATTTAATGGGGGTATTCTCGGACCCAAATGAAGCACTCCCTTACAATACGAACATTGTCGCCACTATTCGCACCGAAAGTGACGACCGGTATATTCCAAGTTATACCCATATCCTATGGGTGTCTCAGACTTCGTGAATGCGGAAATTCGTGACTTATTAAGAAATGGCATAATAAGGCCATCTCGATCACCATACAACAATCCAATCTGGGTTGTGGACAAGAAGGGTAAGGATGAACAGGGTAACACCAAAAAGCGTCTGGTTATAGATTTTAGAAAGCTAAATCAGAGAACCATCGACGACAAATATCCTATTCCTAATATTACAGTTATATTGTCAAATCTGGGAAAGGCCAAGTATTTCACAACGCTTGACCTTAAATCAGGCTTTCACCAAATAGCACTTGCTGAACAAGATCGAGAAAAGACCGCGTTTTCGGTTGGTCATGGAAAGTACGAGTTCTGTAGACTCCCTTTCGGATTGAAGAATGCACCCAGCATTTTCCAGAGGGCCATTGACGACGCGCTTCGAGAACAGATAAGGAAGTGTTGTTATGTCTACGTCGACGACGTGATTATTTTTCCCGAAGACGAGGAAAAACACGTTGACCATATTGAGTGGGTTTTAGGAAAACTGTGTGAAGCTAATATGAGGGTATCCCGGGAAAAATCGCACTTCTTTAAACAAAGTGTGGAGTACTTAGGCTTTGTGGTGTCTAAGGATGGTATCAAGACGAGTCCTAGTAAGATCAAAGCAATCCGCGATTACGAGAAGCCCTCAACTTTGTTCAATGTCAGGTCCTTCCTAGGGCTGGCAAGCTATTATAGATGTTTTATCAAGGATTTTGCGTCAATAGCAAGGCCTTTGACGGATATCCTTAAAGGTGAGAACGGTAAAGTGAAGTCTACACAATCGAAAAAATAGAACTTAGATGAGGACCAGCTTCAAGCTTTCAACAAATTAAAAGAGGTTTTAGCGTCTGAAGACGTTATACTACCCTACCCAGATTTTAAGAAGCCATTCGATCTAACGACGGACGCTTCATCAATGGGTATAGGGGCCGTGTTGTCTCAGGGTGGAAAGCCTATAACTATGATCTCTAGAACCCTGAAGGATCGTGAAAAAAACTTTGCAACTAACGAACGTGAGCTACTGGCCATAGTTTGGGCTTTAAAAAGCCTTAGAAATTACCTCGATGGTGTAAAGAATTTGAATATCTTTACGGACCACCAGCCACTTACATTTGCGGTTTCAGACCGAAACCCAAATGCTAAGATTAAACGATGGAAAGCGTTTATCGACGAGCACAACGCTCAACTCTTTTACAAACCTGGCAAGGAAAACTATGTTGCCGACGCTCTGTCAAGACAGAACATTCATACTCTAGAAGAAGAAAACCAATCAGATTTGGCTACAATTCATAGCGAAATATCGCTATCTTATACGATAGAAGCCACCGAGAAGCCACTAAATTGTTTCCGAAACCAAATCGTTTTGGAAGAATCCGACTTGAACCTAAGACGGAATTTTATATATTTCGGCGAGAAAACTCGCCATATTATCCAATTCACAAATAAGGAATATCTCATGGAAGAAGTGAAATTAGCCGTGAACCCAAATGTGGTAAACGCCATACACTGCACTTTGCCAATATGGGCCAGCATACAACACGAACTTGTAAGATGCTTTAAGGCAACAAAGTTTTGGTTCTGTAAAAGTGTGGTGGCCGACATTGTAAATAAAGACGAACAGCGAGAGATCGTTGTTGTCGAACATAATCGAGCTCATAGAGCTGCTCAAGAGAACGTTAGGCAGATTCTTTGTGACTATTATTTCCCAAAAATGACCAAACTGACAAACGAAGTGGTCTCGAACTGTAAAATCTGCAGTAAAGCCAAATACGACAGGCATCCCCGAAAACAAGAACATGGTATAACACCAGTCCCATCCTATGCTGGAGAAATGTTGCACGTTGACATATTTTCAACAGACAAAAAGTACTTTCTTACTTGTCTTGACAAGTTCTCGAAATTTGCTGTGGTACAGCCAATACCATCTCGAACAATTTTAGACATAAAATACCCAATTTTTCAGTTAATGAATATATTCCCAGGGGCAAAAACTATGTATTGTGACAATGAGGCATCGCTAAATTCTGAAACGATAAGATCTCTGTTAAAAAATCAGTTTAATGTGGATATTGTGAATGCACCTCCGCTTCACAGTACCTCTAATGGTAGGTTGAGCGTTTCCACAGTACACTTGGGGAGATTGCGAGATGCCTGAAATTGGAAAAAAAGATTGATGAAACAATTGATCTTATATTATTGGCCACATTCAAATATAATCGAACTATTCATTCTGTGACCAAAAAAAAACCCATTGATATTATTTACGCCACACCGCAGGATATGCGAAATGAAATAATGGATAGAATAGAGAAAGCCCAACAAACTCTGCTGGAGAGGAATAACCCTTCCAGACAAAATATAGTGTTTGACGTGGGGGAGCGCGTATTGGTAAAAACCAATAAAAGGTTAAGGTATAAGTTAACACCTCTCTACATAGAAGAAAAGGTAGAAGCTGACTTGGGGACCACAGTCTTAATTAAAGGGAGGGTGGTCCACAAGGACAACATAAAATAATTTTAATTTTTATTAGGGTAACCAAGGATACTTCTAATTGGGTCGACAACAGCAAAACTGACTGACTACTCGCACTCTAATTACATACCGATTCAGGACGGGATTGTAACTGTTTGGCAGACCGTTAATTTTCTTAAACACACAACAAACCTCAGGACATATATGGAAATAGCCAAAGAAACTAAGGAACTAACGAAACATTTCCCTGCATCTCACATGAGGATGTTACTGGACTCGGACATCGAGCATATAAAAACACTTTTGGAAACATTAGACATTCACCACAGACAGGCACGAAGCTTAAACATTTTAGGGACAGCTTTGAAAGTTATAGCAGGTACACTAGACTTCGATGATTTTGAAAATTTAAAATTTCGACAACAAGAGCTAATTAATTCAGAAAATAGGCAAATAGAAATAAACACAGCAGTGCAAGAAAAGATAAACGAGCTAACAGATACAGTTAACCTAATCACAAACAATGTGAAAGCTAAGCAGATTGACACCAGTCATTTATACGAAACATTGCTCGCCAGAAATAGAGTCTTAATTTCCGAAATTGAAATCTTGATTTCAGCGATTGCCCTTGCAAGGATCGGCGTCATTAATCCCTCCATATTAAATTCTGACGATGTAAAAAAATTAATTAATATGCACTCTACAAACACAACTATAACAGACTTAATGGAGGTATCTAGCATTAGGGTCCTGTTAGACACTAGCTTTTTATATTTTTTAATTAAGTATCCGAAACCTATATTAGTATGTAAGAGGGTCATCTTGTTTCCCGTTCAACACAACGAAACTGTCCTACACTTTGGTAACAACAACAACGTCGCTGACTGTGACAATCAGATTTTGGGTATTGGCAGCTGTATTACAGCACTTACGTCAACATTTTGCAAAAAGCTACAAAATACAACATGCGCACAACAACTACATTCGGGAAGTGCAGCTCACTGCAGCACACGCCCCAGTCATCTGGAGCCGATTACGCTTGTTGATGAAGGTATCATAGTTATCAACGATAATACCGCTGTGATTAAATCAAATGATGGTTCTGAGAAAACCGTTACTGGTACTTACCTCCTAACCTTTGAAGACGAGGTTCAAATCAATGGATCTTACTTTAAGAACAAAAATGGTATGCTGACAAAATTACCAGGTTCTGCGACAACAACACTTGTCAATATTACCAACCATCGAGAAATATTGAGTCTACCGTACCTAAAAAGAATGAATTAGCAAAATTTAGGGTACATTACAAGAATAGAGAGAAGAACCATCATGTGGCCAATACTATCTGGCTTAGCTTCTATCGCCATTCTGGTTGGCTGCTACTTCTTACTCAAACTTCGGCAGAGGCAAAGCAGAAGGCGTCAAAGTCATGTTATTCAAGCGATCATTGAAAACCTTAAGAAGACCGAGGACGGCCTCCATTTAGAAGGGGAGGAGTTAACACGTGCAGCCCAAGGGCAGTCGTAACAGTTGCAGTAAGCAAATTTATTTCTGCAGCTGGCAATCAATTTCAATAGCGGCCAGCCAACAGTAGCTAATTACGACGAATCTGTAATGCAACACCAACATGCAGCTGCACGGTGTTTTAATATTATTCCTATTGATATTGAACATCTGCAAATTCCACAACATCATCACAAGCCAGTCACAGCGCGGCGTTCCTGGAACTCTTCACAGCAGCGACTGCGACGATGGCGGCTGTAGGTTAGATTTTAAGAACAAGTAGTTTGTAAGTTTTAGTTTAGTGATTGAACTCACCGGCAAAGCCAGTGCTTACGGTTAAATTTTAAAACTCGAATAAACTAACTTGCACATATGCACATACATGTGTATGTATTTACACACAGAATTTCAGAACCAAGTGAAAGAAAAGAAAACTCACTTATGTATTTATAGTTCGATTTATGTATTCACTTTCACGAGTTGCTTTTTTTGTCTATACTTTAAATAATATGTATATGCTTCTGATATGCACAATATATTTATATGGAAATGTATTATATTTCTTATGGTTTTTATTTTCTTTCACTGCTTCGACTATGCATATGTACATACGTAAATATATGCTTATTTATGTATTTTCACACTTTTTGTTTTACGTATTTTGCTTATATATTTGCACTTTTCCTGTACAACTTGACTAAGATGGCACTGATTATTTTTTCCGAAAATTTATAGAAGAAAAAACACTTTCGCTTTAACTTTTATTTCTACCTCTATCGTTTTTTATTCTTTTTTGCAGAGCTCAACAATTTATGAATTTTTTCACACGCACCTGTATGTTTGTATGTATTTCGTTTAATATAGCTGACTTGACTTGCTCGTGGTTTCCTCGGACTTTTACTCCTCGATCGGGATTTTGTTTTTAAAATTATTTGCTGGGTTTTTTCTTCCTTCTCTGCTGAAATTCGGGTTAGAGTTAGGTATTGATGTATGTACTTCCGCTGTTATGTATCGTGGGAGTTCGACGGCTCAGGAGGACCAAAATGTCTTGCCAACGAACGCCGGTGCGATCTCACGACAATGTAACAAGGAAAAAAATAAATATAAACACTTGTATTAGAACAGATATACAGTGAACAAAAAAAAAAAACTGGGACGTTCACAAATTTTTTTTTTTGGAAGCCAATATCTCCAAACCTAAAGTGGCTGGCGGAATAAGATAAAATGAAAATGAAAGATAAAACTCTTTTGTTTTCCACTACATTAAGTTTCTTTTTTTAACTGTATTTATTTGTACCAAAAACTAAACTAAACAAAGTAACTTAATTTTTTGAAACCAAACAAAAACTGGGACATATTTTAAAATTCACGTGGTAGCAGCTATTTTGCATCAATTCCATACTTTAAGTGATGACCTTTTGCTTTTAATACAGCCTCTAATCGTCTATTCATGGACGCAACTAAATTCGCAGTCACTTCTACTGGTATAGAGTTCCAAATTTCTTTAATCGCCTCCTGTAGCTGATTTTTCCCATGGACCGTCCTTTTCCGTAGTTCTTTCTCCACATACGCCCATAAATGCTCTATGGGATTCAAGTCCGGACTTTGTGGAGGGTGTGGTAGCACAGATTTTGTGTTGTAAAGCAGCCATTCTTTGACAACCAAGGCGGTATGTTTCGGGTCGTTATCATGAACAAAGAAACTGCAAGCCGGCAAATTAAATTTTTCCGTAGTTTCGGGGAGATACTCTTTAAGGATATTAAGATAATCCATTTTGTTCATTTTTCCCTCAATAAAGTGCAAGGACCCGGCACCACTTGCTGCCATTGCACCCCATACCATAACGCTTCCCCCTCCGTGTTTAACGGTCCCAATCACATTGGGCGCATCCAGTGCTGAACCTTCCCTCCTCCATACGAATCGGCGTCCATCGGATCCAAAAATGTTAAACTTAGACTCGTCCGTAAAAATAACGCTTTTCCAAAACTCTGGATTTTCTTGGACGTATCTCACAATACGCCTTTTTGTTTGCTCAGACGAAGTCTTCGCTGGCCTTCCGCTACCATTTGTACGATTTGTATAACCATTTTTTTTTGAATGCCTTTATTATATTGAAAACTGTGGACCGAGGTTTCTTCACCGTTTTAGCAATTTGGCGAATAGCCATGTCTTCATTATAGTATTTCACTATGAGATCCTTCAATTCTTTAGAGGTTTGCTTATTCGCCATTTTCGGGCTCTAAATAGTATGAAAATCACAAAAACACATACACACAACAATTTTAAATTAAGTTAATGGCTGCGTTTCTTTATACATTCCGGATAATCCCATTTCACAGCCGGAATAAACAGAATGCGTTGGAAATATACGTCAATGTTTCATCAGGAACGTTCTAAAGAATTAATAAACAAAAAAGTTTATTCCAAACGTTCAGAATGAATAAAGAAATGCAGCCAATATTGCAAGGAACGCTGCCGCCTGAGATTCAATCAAAACTTTAACGTAGATTTAAAAACGTCCCAGTTTTTTTTTGATTCTCAAAAATGGAGTTACTTTGTTTATTTTAGTTTTTGGTATAAGANTGCCATTGCACCCCATACCATAACGCTTCCCCCTCCGTGTTTAACGGTCCCAATCACATTGGGCGCATCCAGTGCTGAACCTTCCCTCCTCCATACGAATCGGCGTCCATCGGATCCAAAAATGTTAAACTTAGACTCGTCCGTAAAAATAACGCTTTTCCAAAACTCTGGATTTTCTTGGACGTATCTCACAATACGCCTTTTTGTTTGCTCAGACGAAGTCTTCGCTGGCCTTCCGCTACCATTTGTACGATTTGTATAACCATTTTTTTTTGAATGCCTTTATTATATTGAAAACTGTGGACCGAGGTTTCTTCACCGTTTTAGCAATTTGGCGAATAGCCATGTCTTCATTATAGTATTTCACTATGAGATCCTTCAATTCTTTAGAGGTTTGCTTATTCGCCATTTTCGGGCTCTAAATAGTATGAAAATCACAAAAACACATACACACAACAATTTTAAATTAAGTTAATGGCTGCGTTTCTTTATACATTCCGGATAATCCCATTTCACAGCCGGAATAAACAGAATGCGTTGGAAATATACGTCAATGTTTCATCAGGAACGTTCTAAAGAATTAATAAACAAAAAAGTTTATTCCAAACGTTCAGAATGAATAAAGAAATGCAGCCAATATTGCAAGGAACGCTGCCGCCTGAGATTCAATCAAAACTTTAACGTAGATTTAAAAACGTCCCAGTTTTTTTTTGATTCTCAAAAATGGAGTTACTTTGTTTATTTTAGTTTTTGGTATAAGAAAATACAGTTTAAAAAAAAAACTTAATGCAGTGAAAAACCAAAGAGTTTTATCTTCCATTTGCATTTAATCTCATTTCGCCAACCACTTTAGGTTTGGAGATATTGGCTTACAAAGAAAACATTAGTGAACGTCTCAGTTTTTTTTTTGGTTCACTGTATGTAAAATGGTTTATTGCAAGCGCATATACGAAGTTATATGCCTTATTCAAATACGATGTACATAAGCAAAGTAGTACAATGCTGCTGTCATCAAAAAGAACCGCAGTTCAAACCGAACATCGCATTGAATAATCTTGAACTTCGAAAGAAGCCCACCGGTAGTTTTCCCGCAGCGGTGCAGCTTTGCAGCGAACAGCGGTGCAGAACACTTACCAGTGGTTCCCAACTATTGAAGGCTTTTGGCTTCAACATAGCCAATGTACTTGCCAAAACATGGTCGGACTACTGCAAGAACAACAATTTTTCTTCAGACTTTTTAAACAAAAAACAACATTTTCTTAACCCAATCACCATAAGCTATCAGCTAGACAAAAAAGCGGAACAAATAGAACTGTCATTTTCTCTCCTCGAGCTTAACTCATGTCTTTCAAGCCTCAGAGGTAAAACACCCGGACTGGACAACATACCATACCCGCTATTATCCAATTTACCAAAACTCGGGAAACATAAATTATGCGACCGCTACAACTTAATATTTAAAACTAGTTTAATACCACAGTATTGGAAAACCAGCTTGGTTGTTCCAATTCCGAAGCCAAAAAAGCCCAAAGACAGTCCAGAAGGATATCGTCCTATATCTCTCTTTTCGTGTTTATCTAAGGTTATGTTATGGTCGCCCGAAGATTGATCTGATTACTACAATCAAAACAATTGATATCGAACTGCCAAACCGCGTATAAGAAGAATTGTGGGACTATTGACACCCTCTTTACAGTAGATGAGCAAATAATTAATACACTTTCTTCTAAAGGACATATCTCTCTGCTATCGTTAGATATGGAAAAAGCTTTTGACAGGGTGGGGTTGCATACTATATTGGAATAGCTAATTCATTGGGAATGAGGTTCTAAGATTATTAGTTACATACAAAATTATCTCATAAACCGTAGTTATATCTGGCTAGTGGACCGTCGATAAAGGAATTCCGCAAGGTTCACCCCTTTCGGTTGTTCTTTTCCTCATGGCCTATGATCGTCTTAGCCCCATCATACAAGAACAAAAATATCTCAAGCACATTTTTAAGCGACGACCTTTGTATTTTTTCTAAAGTTCAAAATATTAGCTACTTCAAGTTTCAACTTAATAACCTAGTTAATAATATCCTCAATTGGTGTGAAGGAAGTAAAACCAAAATTTCTATTGTAAAATCAAAACACATACATTTCTGCAACAAAATCAACTGTAATAACTTAGATATATGTATAAGTAATAATACTATACCTAATGTGGATAATTTAAAAATTCTAGGCTTAGTTTTTAATAAGAAATACTCTTGGAATAATCACATAAAATACCTGTGTAAATCACTTCAAAACAGACTAAATGTTATTAAATGCTTAGGCAATCATAAACTACAAAGCAGCTCCAACACACCCTATGTAAATCACTTCAAAACAGACTAAATGTTATTAAATGCTTAAGCAATCATAAACTACAAAGCAACTCCAACACACTTATTAAAATACTCAAAGCAACAATTCTCTCAAAGATAGACTATAGCTTCCCAATATATGGTTTAACTTCACAAAGAAATCTGGCAAAAATAACGTCAATTTACCATTCTACCGCTCGAATATCAAAACCATTTTAGCTGAATATGGATTGCCTCAATTAAAACAAAGGTTAACTTTTATGACTAGTAGCATGCTCCCAAAATTGGTACATTCGGATGAATCGCCAGTATACGCCCTTCTAAAAACCGACTCAGGAAAAAACGAGCATTGAGAAAAAAATCGGCACTCCAAAATGTGCTAGATTTAGCAAAGAAAATGGACAATTCAATCAACACCTTTCCAAACCACCGCCTGCGAACAACCCCATGGGCATTCCAAAATTACTCAATATTCTCAATTTGTCTAATTACAAAAAAGAAGAAACTTCACCTACCATCTTTATGCAGGAATTTTTAAAAGTAGGCAATACACATAGTGGATGGAAAACTTTGTACACGGATAGCTCAAAGTCTGGAAGTATGGTCGCTTTTAGTGTTGTAGACGACAATTCTACTGTTATGGCTGCCATAATACCTTCCTATGCATCAATTTTTACTGCGGAAGCTACTGCAATACTTCACGCTTGCCAAATAGGAGCAAAAAGCAGACACAAACACCTAATCTACAGTGATTCTCTATCGTCGCTGTCAACCATCTTGAATATGAACTACTAGGACTCAACAGTTGGTCAAATAAGAGATATTCTGATTTCTAGGTCAGGAAAAATTAAGCTTCTGTGGGTACCGAGTCACGTAGGAATACATGGCCATACATGGCAATGGAGAATACCCCTACTCTAATAGCAACTACCTTACCGTTCCCCTCATAATGGAAGGATGCTCAGCATTAGAACAAATACGTCAAGAAACGAGCCATCGTAGTCTGGGAGAATCGTTTAAAACTGTAACGTATTCAAATATAAAATATGTAGTTAAATATGTATCTAAACTAAATTTTTGAAGTGTGATAACCTTATTTCATACATATGCATAAATATATAATAGTAAGTAATTAACCTAGTAAAGTTGTATACAAGAAGCTGATGGCCTGAGTCGCTAAAGCTAATTTATATATTGTTGAGGATAAATTTATATTAACCTTTTTACATTCAACAATTTATATTGAGCTCGAGGCCGTTTTAAATGAAAATTTTATTGTGGAAAAGCAACAATAATTTGAAAAAATGGTAGAAGTGATAGCTATTTCGGAAATCACCACATTTCCTCATCAGACTTCTTTCAGTAGGATTCGAACCGACGATC